>NC_041384.1:255369786-255388428 GCF_002162155.2 Triticum dicoccoides | reverse complement strand
AAAATAATGATGATCCTTGGGCGCGCGACCCCGAAGGGAAAAGAAAAGGGCTATGTGTCGAATAGTAAGACCAATGTTGGGCATTGCTGGAAATGCTTTAATCAAGGTGAACTATCAAGGGGTTCCCATTATTACCCAACCGCGTAAGGAACGCAAAATCCGGGAACATAACACCGATATGACGGAAACTAGGGCGGCAAGAGTGGAACAAAACACCAGGCATAAGGCCGAGCCTTCCACCCTTTACCAAGTATATATATGCATTAATTAAATAAGATATATAATGATATCCCAACAAGTAAACATGTTCCAACAAGGAACGAAACTTCAATCTTCACCTGCAACTAACAACGCTATAAGAGGGGCTGAGCAAAGCGGTAACATAGCCAATCAACGGTTTGCTAGGACAAGGTGGGTTAGAGGCTTGGTTCAACAACATAGGAGGCATGATAAGCAAGTTGTAGGCATCATAGCATAGGCATAGCAAAAGAGCGAGCATATAGCAAGCAAAGATAGAAATTATTTCGAGGGTATGATCATCTTGCCTGAAATCCCGCAAGGAAGAAGAACGAGTCCGTGAAGAAGACAAACAGACGTAGCCGAACGGGTCCTCACAAACCCGACGTTACCGGATCCAACCCGAAGGAGCAAACACCGGAAAGAAGCACACATCATAGTAAACAACCAACACATGAACATGGTATGCTATGCGAGATGCGGTATGCCATGCGTATGCATGATTGGACAAGGAATGATAGGATATGGCCTCAACTTGGAAAAACCAACTGTGCCACTGGAAAGGTGAGATGAAATCGCTTGAAAACTAGATAAAGAATGCCGGAATCAGAGCTACGGTTTGGAAATGGCAAGCGATTCAAATATGACACCGGTCTGCGATTTACAGTAAGTAGCCATCTAAATGCAACAAGATGGACATGCTACATCACTCAAACATGGCAACAAAATACTTGGCAGGGATCCATACATGATGCTTAACAAAAGTCTAGCACTGAGCTATGACCAATTGATCCATTAACAGGTTCAAACAAGCATGGCAAAAATGCATATGGTAAACAGATCTCAGACTTAGTGATATTCACACTTGTCTGGAATTTCAGATCAGATAGCACTCTTCGGAGCATGAAAACTATATGCTACAGGACCTGAACATGGAAAAGTAAAGCATGGCATGGAACTACTCAAAGAGCTTAAAAGAAGTCCCTTAGTGACCTTGAGGCAAAAGGGATCAGAAAATACAATTGCAAGCATGTGAACATGGCAAAAACATAATCAGTTCTCAGACTTAGTGAAAACTGGAGCATGCTGAAAACAGATATCAAGTAGGCATGTTTACGAGCTCGATGCACTCACTACGGAGCAAGTCATGACAAGCTAAGCATACACCCATCAAGAATACACAAAGTGCAAGCTAGACATGGCAAGACAATAGCATAGCATGCACGAATCAACTACAACATCCTCGGCAAAATTGCTAACAAGTAGACAATCTGCCCAAATTCACGAAATAGCAAAAGTAGAGCTCGATTGACTCAAACTTCGGTGCTCCATAATTGCAAACAAATACATGGATGGATAGAGCACTACAACATTAGCAAAACATCCTTACTGATTATCCTCAAAAGAGGCACATATCACTAGGAAATAACATGAACATATGGCCATATGAGATAAACAGCTCAAGGACTTGGTGGAAATGCTCAGTCCCTAAAATCAGCATTACCGAGTGCCTCACTTTGCAAGCTTGTGCTAGTCACCACACACATCACAAAAATACATGGGTTGCACCTCTGGAAATATGGCAAAACCCTTAACAAAACATATGTAGCACTCTGAATGGAGCACAAAAATCATGGAAAAAATGACAAATATCTAAATGGAGCAGCAGATCAGACAAATAACTCAATTAGCACTCTTCTAACAGCAATTTGGGCATCAAGATGAACTCAAATTAAAATGATGCAATGGAATGAAATGAGGTACTCTCTGAGACAAACATTTTGATATGCTATATGCATGAATCGGAGCTACGGATGCAACGTTACGGCATGATGAACATAGGCATATGGATCTGGGAATTTCGGGGACTTAGAAGAAAATATCACCTCCCGAAAACAGATCTAGGGTTTCGGGGCACGCGGAACGAGGTTCGCCGGAGGAAGCGGAGCTCGCCGGAGCTTGGTCGGGGAGGTGCGGTGCTCGGTGGAGTGCCTCGGGCGGCGCGGGCGAGGATGGTGGCCGGCGCCGGTGGATGGGGCGGCGGACGCTGGTGGCAGCCGCGACGGTGGCTGGTGCCCGCATCGGTGGCGGGCGGGGCGGCGGGCGCCGGTGCACGGGAGGACGAAGGCGGCGCGGGCGATGCGGCCTCGGGCCTCGAGCGGCGGCGCGCTGGCGATCCGGGCCGGGCGGGCCCCGCCTGGGCTCCGCGGGCCGGCGCGGTGGTGAGGAGAGAGGGGAGGCGGCGCGGGAGCTGAGGTGGCGGGCTCTCGTTGGCTGAGGCGACGGAGGCGGTCACGTGTCGCCTCCCGGTTGGCAGGGGCGATGTGGCGGTGGGATGGACGCGTCTGCCGGCGGGCAGACATGTCCGGCGGCGCGAAGAGAGGTGAGATCTAGGGTTTCGGGGAAAGATCCGAAAACGAAGATGAAGGGGTCTATTTATAGAGGTGGAGGGAGCTAGGAGAGTCCAAATGAGGTGCGGTTTTCGGCCACGCGATCGTGATCGAACACTCTAGATGATGGAACATGTTTAGGTGCGTTTTGGGACAAATTGGAAGGGTGTTGGGCTGCAACACACACGAGGCCTTTTCGGTCCCTCGGTTAATCGTTGGAGCATCAAATGAAGTCCAAATGGTACGAAACTTGACAGGCGGTCTACCGGTAGTAAACCAGGGCTGCATGACAAGTCTCGGTCCAATCCAGAAATTTTTAATCCCTACACATGAAAGAAAGGTAGAAATGACCACCGGAGGAGAACGGAGCGCCGGAATGTAAAACGGACAACGGGGAAAAGGCTCGGATGCAAGAGTCGAACATGTATGCAAATGAAATGCACATGATGACATGATATGCAATGCTGGACACGCAAGAAATCACAAGGCACAACAGCGAATAACTAGACGACACTTGGCACATCGGTCTCGGGGCGTTACAGTTCCGCTGTGTGATCGGCAAAAGGATTGATGGCTCATCTGCAGGTCAACTGCGATGTCGGCATCTTTGTCGCCGGCTCGGTTGGTCACCTTGGCTCAACTGAGGACCGTGCCCCATCTCCGATCGTCAAGTTCGGACGAGGGCCTTCATCAACATCAACTCCGATCTCTATCAAGATCATGGAGGAATCATCCATGGAGCTCGGGGGCTCAACGTCAACATTGCCCTCGGGCGACCATGCTGTTTTTCCGAACAGCGAACTTATATCCTCTGCCACCATCTCTTAGAGCATCACTTTGACGATCCCTTTGGTGTCATTATGAGGAATTGAGTCTATAACAACCATGCAAAATTTCGTCGAGTTCCGATGAAGGAATCTCCGGCAATATGTGATATACCGGAGCCCTGTCAAATCTGGATGGGAATCTGGACGAGTTTAGGGCATGGTCTACAGCACCTATCTCGGACGTCCTTTGGAAGATCCAACCGTTGATCGGCTGCGGAATTCCTATATCTAAGCCCCTCAAAATTTCAGCTCGATCCGACCATCCAAACTCCAGGAACCTTCCGATTAGTGCATCACTTTTCGGGTCTGTTTTCTACGCGAATACGGATCCGACCCGAATTCATGTTTTCTTTATAAACGTGATATGGGACAACCTTCTTAAATGAATTTTCTCCTAGGGTATTTTATATTGTTTTTAAACACGTGCCCATAAAATTTTAAGCCTCCTCTGAGGTAATCTTCACTATCATACTGGTGTCAAACCAGTCCGGCAATACTTCTCCACGGCTACCGACCTGCGCTAGACACGTCGTCGCCTTTTTAGCCGAGCTCAACTACTCCGGATCATCATCTCGGCGAGCGAACAAGAGTTTGGAATCACCAAGGATTAATCATCACCAACATCGCCGCCACACGGAATACACGGAGCGGGAACACAGGCATCGCCACATTGTCACTTCATCAAGCCGACATTGACCGCATCACAAACCGAGGGCTTCACCATCTCTTCATCAACTTACTACGGAGACTTCGGCGTCACCAGCCGACCAGCTTCATCACATTAGCTGGACCACAGGCTTTTCCTCGGCGAGCCAACCTTTGCTAGCATCGCCATGCCACCGCTTCATCACCCATCAGGCACTGGGTGTGCGGATCGAGCCCCAATTTTGGGAGTAACCTTTCTCCAGATTGCTACAACAGATAAAACAGGTGCTATTATGTAACACCCCGGATGTAATTTACCTTATCTGTACTCCAACTCTTGCCGTTTCCGGCCTAAGTTATTTTATTTTCCTCGGGTTCGGGTTTTTGTCTCCGTGTGTTGTTGCCTTTGTCATGCATCTCATATCATGTCATCATGTGCATTTGATTTGCATACGTGTTCGTCTCATGCATCCGAGCATTTTCCTAGTTGTCCGTTTTGCATTCCGGCGCTCCTATCTCCTCCGGTGCCCCTTTCTACCTCTTTTTGTGTGTGGGGGTTAAACATTTCCGGATTGGACTGAGACTTGCCATGCGGCCTTGGTTTACTACCGGTAGACGGCCTGTCAAGTTTCGTGCCATTTGGACTTCGTTCGATACTCCAACGGTTAACCGAGGGACCGAAAAGGCCTCGTGTGTGTTGCAGCCCAACACCCTTCCATGTTGGCCCAAAACTCACCTAAACCCTCTCCATCGTCTCGGTCGTTCGATCACGATCGCGTGGCCGAAAACCGCACTCCATTTGGAGCTTCCTAGCTCCCTGTATGCCTATAAGTAGATCCCCTTCCGAAATCACGGGTCTTCTTGCCCCTAACCCTAGACCCGCTCCTCTCCGCGCGGCCGGACACGTCCGGCGGCCGCCGGACACACCGCCGCCACCAACCGCCGACTTCCACGTGGCCTGCGCCGCCTCCCACCGCTTCGGCCCGCGGGAACCCGCACCGGGCCCTCCATGCCCATCGGCCGGGCCGCGCCCCCGCACCCGACGCTACCTGTCGCGCCGCCCATCCGCCTCATCGTTGGCCGGTCGCCGCCCGCCGTCGACTTCGCCGCCCGCCACCAACGTTCGCAGCTCCGGCCACTGCCGCGCACCGCCCCAGCCACCGGTGCCCGCGGCCACCCCATCGACGTCCGCCGCCGCCTCCACTCCTCTTCGGCGTCCTCCTCCGACCGCGACGAGCTCCGGCCACCACCACCATCTCCGACGACCTCCGGTGAATAGTATCTCCGACAAACCTCGGGATCCGCTCCGGCTGGATCTCAGATCTGGAATAGTCTCTCGGTTGACTTTTTCCCAGGAACCCTAATTTTTTTGCATTCTTGCTCATGTCGTATCTCTACATCTGTAGCTCCGATTCATGCGTGTAGCATATCAAAATGTTCGCCTCAACGGGTACATCATTTCATCTCATTGCATCATTTTCATTGGAGATCATCTTGATGCCCGAAATGCTGTTGGAAGAGGGCTATGTGGTTAATTTGTCAGATCTGTTGCATCAAATAGCTATTTGTCATTTTTGCCATGTTTAATGTGTCCATGATATGCTCCTGAGCTCTACATGAGTTTTGTTATATGTCATGCCATGTTTACAGAGGTGCTTACCAAGTATTTTTGTGATATGTGTGGTGACTAGCACAAGCTTGCAAAGTAGCGTAATCGGTAAAGCTGATTTCAGGGACTTGGAATTTCACTAAGTCCTTGTCCTGATTTTGTCGGTATGCCATATGTTCATGTTGTTTCCTAGTGATCCGTGCCTCTTTTGAGGATGATCATTAAGGATGTTTTGTTAACATTGTGGTAGTCTATCCATCAATGTCTTTGTTTGCATTTATGGAGCATCCTAACTTGAGTCAATCGAGCTCTACTTTTGCTATTTCATGAATCCTGACAGATTGTTGACTTGTTAGCGATTTTGCCAAGGATGTTGCTATTGATCCGTGCATGCTATGTTGTTGTTCTTGCCATGTCTAGCTCCTATGCCATGTCTTCTTGATGGGTGTATGCTTAGTTTGTCATGCCATTCTCTGTAGTGAGTGCATCGAGCTCGTAAACATGCCGACTCGTTAACTAAATTGCATGCTCCAGTTTTTCACTAGGTCTGAGATCTGTTTATGTTTTTGCCATGTTCACATGCTTGCAATTGTATTTTCTGATCCCTTTTGGCTCAAGGTCACTAGGGGACTTTTGTTAAGTGCTTTGAGTAGCTTCATGCCATGCCTTCCTTTACCATCTTAAGTTCCTGTAGCATGTAGTTTTCATGCTCTAAAGTGTGCTTCCTGATGTTAAATTCCAGACTTGTGTTAATTTCACTAAGTTAGAAACCTGTTGTCATTTGCATTTTTGCCATGCTTGTTTGAACCTGTTAATGGATGAATTAGCCGTAGCTCAGTGTTCATATTTTGTCAAGCATCATTGATGGATCCCTGCCATGTATTTTGTTGTCATGTTTGAGTATTGTAGCATATTTATCTTGATGCATTTAGATGTCTACTTGCTGATTATCATAGACCCGTGCCATATTTGTTTTGCTTGCCATTTCCAAACCGTGCATCCGATTCCGGTGAACTTTATATCGATTTCAACCGAAATCACCTCACCTTTCCAGTCGCACTCTTGGATTTCCATGTTGAGGCCAGGTTCAATCATTCCTTGTCAAATCTTGCATATGCGTCACATATCGCATCCCGCATAGCATACCATGTTTGCATCATGTTGTTTGAGCATTGCACGTGGTTGATTGTGTTCCTTTTGCTTGTTTGTCTTGTTTGGGTAGAGCCGGGAGACGAGTTCGCGAATGAGGAGCCCGTTGAGTCCGCTTACGAGGATCCAGTCAACTCTGACAACTTTGCAAGCAAGATGATCATACCCTCGAAATCACTTCTATCTTTGCTTGCTAGATGCTCGCTCTTTTGCTATGCCTATGCTACGATACCTACCACTTGATTATCATGCCTCCCAAATTCCCATGTCAAACCTATAACCCACCATGTCCTAGCAAACCGTTGATTGGCTATGTTACCGCTTTGCTCAACCCCTCTTATAGCGTTGCTAGTTGCAGGTGAAGATTAGAGATCGTTCCTTGTTGGAACATTGTTTATTGTTGGGATATCACTATATTATCTTGTTATCTTAATGCATCTATATACATGGTAAAGGGTGGAAGGCTCGGCCTTTTGCTTAGTGTTTTGTTCCACTTTTGCCGTCCTAGTGTCCGTCATATCGGTGTTATGTTCCCGGATTTTGCGTTCTTTACGCGGTTGGGTTATAATGGGAACCCCTTGACAGTTCACCTTGAATAAAACTCCTCCAGCAATGCCCATCCTTGATTTTACCATTTTCCACCTAGTGTGACACCCAAAAATATTTGGCCTTGTTTTATTAAGTTAAAATTTTGCCAGGATTTAAAACTTTGGATTTCTGAGCTCCATTTTGATTTTTTTTAAATCATTTCATTCCCTGTTATGATGAGTTTTTCCCAAAGAGAAAACTTTTCAAATATGTTATTGGACTTGTTTAACCTCTCAAGAAAAACTTTCCTTTTATCAGTGTAATTAATTAACTAAATTAATTGCTTGATCTTTACTTTCTTGAAAATAGTTTTTCAAGGTTAAATGGCCATATTTGAACTACAACCATTTGATAGATTCACTTAAAATTTCCACAAAAATTTGGAGATGTCATGTTATATTTTTAAATCAATTTTATGCAAAAATATATTTCCTTCATGAAATATTTTGAGCCCTGCACTTAATTTTTCTTCTTTGGTCCAGAGTGCATTTTGCACTGCAACCCATTTTTATATTTCTTTAAAACTTCTACCAAAATTAAGGGAGGTCAGTAGGAGCATATTATTCCACTTTGTGCAAAAATCCAGGGTTGTTCTTTGAAAATATTGAGTGTATCAACCTCTTTTCCATTCTGGTCCAATTTGAGGATTTGTACAACAACCACCATTTTAGTTGCTCCTATATCCATGGTTATTTCTCCTACTTGTAGTCCCTCATGTTAAACCCTTAAGTCCAGGAGCATGCACCATTTGGATCATTTTTGGTTCATGAAATAATGCTATTTATTTCCTGTCCAGAAATGTAGTTTTGCAAAACTTGCACTAGCAAGTTTCCCCTTTTGTCCAAATAACCACACCACTCTCTCTTGCATCTAAAGAGACCCCAACCTGGAAGTTTTTGGCCACCCCAAGACTTGCCTAAGTGCCATTGGCATTTTGTCAAACACCCTGCGGACATGTTCTGTTTTGACATGAATTGTGGCATTGCACTGTGAGCTTGCACCGTTGAACAAACTAGCATGTCCACTAGACTCCCCGTTGCTCCTAACCTCGATCTGGTAAACCCCATCCTCACCTGCGACCTGTAGCATGCCGCGGCATTGTGTCGAACATCTGGTGTGCGTGCGCTGGGCGCGCCCAGAGCGCGCATATTGCATGCCGCGCACACGAGCCGACACGCTAGCCCCACGGCTTTGGCCCGCTCTGCAGCACCACGCCACGCGCTCCCCTCCACGCAGCAACGAGCCAAGCAGCCCCCGCCGCGCCCGGCAGGCCAAGCGCTAGCCGCCGCCGCCGCCCGACAGCCCTGCGCCGTTCAGCGGCGCCCAAGCCTTCCCCGCTCGCCATCTGGCCCCTGGAGCAGTGCGAGCTCATCCGCAAGCGTGTCTGCTAGCCCTCGTCACCGCCACGTCGCCCTAGCTACAGAACGTCGGTTCGCTGGAAGTTTATCCACGGCCGCCGCGGAACCGCCTTGCCTCGCTTATAAATGGACATCCCGAGCCTCTCTGAGCACGCAGGCGACTTATGCTACCCCCATGGCGGTCCCCTGCCTCGCATTCGACCCGGGGAGGCCTCCTTCCTCGTCTCCGGCAACTCCTGCCGCCGCCACCGCCCCGGCCAATCCGGCACCTCCAGTACCTCCCCCTCTCCGTTCTCTTTGCCAGTAACTTCCTCATTCCCCTGCGAACCCAACCCCCTACTTAATTTTGATCGGGAGCCATCGCCGCCAACAAATCACTTTGTCAATGGAGCTTCCCTCCGCCGCGGAGCTCGCCGCCGGCGATTTCCTCCACCTCCGACGACCCTACGACCACCGGGAGAACCGCCCCAGCCGTGCGAATCCATCCCTACCCTCGGGGGCCCGCGGGGAGCAGCCAAACACCGGCGACGATCGCCGGAGCCCCGCTCCGCTCGGGCAGAGGAGAGAGACGACGCGCGGCGACTGGTCAAACCTGACCAGTGGGCCAGGTGGACCCACTGTCAGCGACCCCGCGCCGTCCACGCTGGAGTAAGTGGAGGCGTCATACCCGTAATACGTCTTCTCTGCGCGAAAGCGTAATCTCTTCAAAACGTTTTCTTTTCTGTTTTAATTTAAAAACAGATTTTGACCAGAACTTTGACTGGATATAACTTTTTAAATATAACTCCAAATGAGTTGATTCTTTTTCCTACCTTCCTCAAATTTGGTCTAGTTTATTTTAAGATTTATTTGAAAAAAATTTCAAACAACTTTTGGTGCTGTTTTTATTTTGTGTGTTAATTCTTTTATATTGCTAAAATAGGATTTTTGAAGAGAGAAGAAAACTTTCAAAAGTTTGGAGAGCACTCTGCCTTTCCACACATTGAAGGCAAGCATTCTGAATCCCGGCATAATATTTTTGGTGTGATCATTGATGCATTTATAACACCACTGCATTTCGAAGGACTTGTTATTTCATGTGATATGATCATATGCATGGGTGCATGTTATTGATTTCCATGCTGTTGGAAATGAACACACTTGTGATGATAATCATCCTCATGAGCCTTGCATGCATACCGGCAGGAAACCAGGAAAAACCTCTGCCTTGGGTAGGCATGAGTTTGTCGCCGGTCTCCGGCGGGACGGTTATGTCAGGTATGGCATGGTAAGGCGATATAAGTGGTGACTCTGTTGGATGAAATATATTCGTTATGCTAATCATGCAGGGAATACTTAAACCTCCTGAGTCGACCGTAGATCGAGTCTTGTTCCAGTAACCCCCATACTTGTTTCGTACTACCACTCGTCTCTACAGCAAGTAGAGTACGGTTCAGTAAGTTGTCAACCTCTTTCTAGCACACACCGTACAGAGAGGCCAGGGTGGATGATACCGGTTGTAGCTGGTAGGAAGGCCACCTGGTCCGGGGGCATGGGTGTTTCCGGTTGGGACCGAGAGGGGAGGCCACCCCTTAGAGCGCGCGATATAAGTTTGATCCCATGCTACGCGAGGTTGTAGCCTCCCCACTTAGAGTTGCTTAACAGGTGTCGTGGGTGATTCCAGACACGTGTGAGTTAAGCTGGTGTGTGCAAGTTAGGTGTGTTTTCAACAAAAAGACCGTAGACGGAATTAGTCCCGATGGACTAAAGAAATCCGTTACTCGTGGGTAAAGAGTACACCCTCTGCAGAGAATAAACCTATTCGCATAGCCGTGTCCATGGTTAAGGATTACAGTCTGGGATGGGTCAGGTGTCGGTCTTAGTGTCGGTCTTCGGAGGTGAAACGGTTATCCAGGAATGGAATTACTACTCGTGACTTGTGATATCTAAGATGATTATTATTATTGTTGACTAACCCGTGATATTATTGTTATTACCGAATATCTCTGGGATGGTTCTACCTCCGGGATATTCATTATGATTGTTTCTTTTAAAAGCCCTTTATGTGGTGTCGCTCAGACGCCCGACTGTGGCATTCTTTTAAAGCCCTTTTTGTGGTGTCGCTCAGACGCCCGACTATGGCATTTCTTTTAAAGCCCTTTATGTGGTGTCGCTCAGACGCCCGACTATGGCATTCTTTTAAAGCCCTTTTTGTGGTGTCGCTCAGACGCCCGACTGTGGCATTTCTTTTAAAGCCCTTTATGTGGTGTCGCTCAGACGCCCGACTGTGGCATTTCTTTTAAAGCCCTTTATGTGGCGTCGCTCAGACGCCCGACTGTGGCATTTCTTTTAAAGCCCTTTATGTGGTGTCGCTCAGACGCCCGACTGTGGCATTTCTTTTAAAGCCCTTTATGTGGCGTCGCTCAGACGCCCGACTGTGGCATTTCTTTTAAAGCCCTTTATGTGGCGTCGCTCAGACGCCCGACTGTGGCATTACTTGTTATTTGTTTCATAAGTTTTTATACTACCATGTTATTGCAATTTTATAAATAACTTGCTTGCACGCATCAGAGTTTCATTTATCTATTGTGACTGACGTCATGAGCATAAAATATTTTCAGCACATCATTGTTATATTATACCTGTGTTCATAATGTTTGCGAGTACATTCAAAGTACTCACTGGCTTGTCCCTGGCTATTGTCTTGGCCAGATTTTCTTGCACGGAGATGAGCGACGCGATGTGAGCCCTGGAACCCACACAATGGAGAGAGCAGCCTCGCGAAGATAGGAATTAACCTGGTCAGCTGTTCCCGTGGGAAATGGAGTCCCATAGACACTGATGTTTCACAACCCGCTTCCGCCATCAACCACTAGAAACCATTTGTTGTACTCACAGGCCAGAATGGTCTTGTACTACATATTTTGTATTTTGCTTGGAATTTCTGTATCAAGTTGGAGCCTCATCAGCTAACAGTAATCCTGGGGCCGATGAGCACGACGGTCTTTTCTGGAATTTTATTACCCGGAAAACCCGGTCGTGACAGGCTTGGTATCAGAGCCTGGCTAACCATTGGCTAATCCTATCTTAGCCAGGTCAATAAACTTAGGCAAACCAACCCACCAGACCTTAACCAAAACCCAGCCAAGCTTCTCGTGCAAGATAGTCACACAGTGACCCAACACTTTTGGCAGTCGGTGCCCAACCTATCAACCTAACCTGTCACTCATGCGCCGGTGACCAGCCCCTAAATAGTCCTTTCTCGCAAGCGTGCGAAGGAAGATTCCGTCCCCTTTTTCCTATAAAAAGGGCGCGCTAACACCAAACCAGCACAACACAGCCGCTACCCCAAACCGAGCCACAATGCCTGGACCTATAGTGCACAACGAAACCACAGCAACCAACCTTGGAGGTTTTGTGACCATCCTCGCAAACCTCACCCGTCGTGCCTATGCATTAGAGGAGCCACCAGAATATGTTGTGTATCAAGGACCCATGAGCGGTGAAGACCGTTAATTCTGGGCCACTGTGCACATCTACGGTAGGGGTCTAGCACCCGAGCGCCCCTACAGGTTCACTGGAAGGACAACTTCCTTTGAGCCACAAGCCATCCAGCTAGCCGCTCGAGAGGCTATAGTTCATCTCAGGCACTTGTCGCCCAGAGTTAACTGTCGCTCGTTCCACTACTACCCCAGACGAGAAGGATATGGTAGACCACCCCAAGTTGCCAACGGAGATCATGAGACGAACCCCGCATTGTTGCACCTAGTGCGCTATGTAAGTGCACTAGAGGCACTGTTCGACCAGACCACTATTGATCTAATCGCAGCTCGTGGAGAGCTGGTTCGTCGAGCCCCGGGGAGAGGAGAAAACGAGCCCAACACCGACAACCCAGTCGTGCTGTTTGGACAACCGATCGAGACCCCGAGATCTGCTCCAGCCATCGGCCAAGGTGCTGCGATAACCCAGAGGTGCTTCGTCGCATTTTGGGAGCACACTCCAACGGGGTTGTGGCCAACAATCCCCGCGATGGTCATCATCACCACCCCGACCCTGCAGTTCCCCCGCCATCTCCGACTAATCCCGGCAGTGAGACATGTGGAGAAGGCTCGACATCCACCAGGCACGCCCGTTTAGACATAAACGAGGTAGATTAAGCCGTATGAGTAGCACCGAGTTTCAGTGTATCCTCGCTTTGTAATCACGCGACCGTGTATGTTAACGCAGCCTGTCGTTGTGCCTCTGTTTTAATAGTAGCCTTGCATTTTTGGTCAGCGCATAGCTGCATATTTTTTCCGGGCACAACTACCAAAACCAACCCGACGACAACCACAGTAACACGTCTCTTTATGAGATATGTGTATCTCTGACACTGACCCGACCTGTGGAGCTAAGCTGGCAAATTTATTACCTTTCACCATGGTAAAAATGATCCAGCTCCATTGCTATATAAAGGCCATCTTGTGCCCTTACCCAGCAACCCTCACCTTGTGCACCACACTCACGCTTTTTCCTGTCATGCCGAGCCCCAGCATTCATCTGAGAACCCCAGATGCAACCCCAGGTAGCTTTGTCAAAATATTGTGGGATTTTACCTGCAGTACCATGGGTTCTACCCAGCCACCTCAGTACGAGCTGTTCAAATCAAGGATCACCCCATCCACCTCGGAATATTGGGCAGCAGTGCATATCCCTCCTGTAGACCCCAATCAAGATCCAACGGAAATTTCCTTCATGGGGAAATCCATGCCAACCCCACACCTGGCCATAGAAGCTGCTGCGAAAGAAGCGATTGCTCGTCTTCGATCCGCAGTACCCTATGCCCGCGAACGAGGATATTATTACTTTTCGAGCCGTGCAGCACCCGGAGAAGTAACATCTTTTCCCGGTGGACGTATTGAGAGAGACCCAGTTCTGGCCAACCTTATCTAGTACATCATTGCTCAAGAGCATTTGAACCAGCGAGTGATGGATTATCTCCAGAGCCTCGCAGATTTAAATCCTCAGATTGCCATCGGCAGACCACTGAGACCCGACCCGGAGAGACGCATACATCGACTGGTCAATCCACTTCCTCCAATAGAAGAAGTGTGTATTCCTTTACCAGAGACATTTTATCAGGACCCCGTCCAGTTACCGTTTTCATTTTAGACGTCACTACTGTATTTGTTTTTGCAGCATTTATATTTATGTGTGTGACTAATGCTTAATACCCTGAGTTTGTACGACGAGTCAATTATTTGGATTCTACTAATGTGTGTAGTTTTTGTTGTGGTTTATGCTCCTTTAAATTAACTGTTTTTCCCTTGCAAAATCCTGGAGCGAGATTTCTTTTCCCTGAGTTGCTACACCTGCCCCTTCTCACGATGCGGATTAATTTCACACAGCACTACGCAGCAGACTCACAACCAAATCATTCAGACACATACACTGTTTGCAAAACCTTGCAACGGTGTTACATCCAGCTAATCCCTCACCCCCTTAACTACAGTTAGCACCCGGCACACTCCATCTACTCCTCATGATCACCACCACCGCGGAGAGCCAACAGCCGAGCCGCAGCGTCACGATACTCGTCGAAGATTATCGCGCACAGGAGCACAGAGAGCCCCAGCAGCGTCGCCAGCCCTCCGCATATCATGATCACAAAACAGTCCGGCATCGCCTCCGCCATTAGAGCCTCCCTCGAGTTTCTGTAAGCAGTAATGGAGAAAGAAGGAAGAGGAGAAGTGAGGCCAGATGTGAGGAAGAAGAGAGAGTCACCCCGGCCGTTTTTATAGCTCGAGCTCGGTGTACGGTGGGCGAAGTCCACCAACGCCGCTCGTCGCCGATTGCCGATGTTCGGAGTCGAATCCGCGAGCAGTGCCGACAGCGCACTGGCCCGCGAGGTGAGTGCACGCTACACCGGCAGCTAGCACGCCGCGCACTACCATGGTACGGCCTAGATGCCCTACACACTAGGCGTCGCCCGTGGAGAAAGCGCGCAGGAGAGAGGAGGAAGGAAGAGCCAGTGGGAGAAGAGGAGACTGACAGTGGACCCTGGGTCCACCTGTCAGCCAGAGAGAGCACTGTGCTCTCGGGTGCGACCAGCGTATATCTAAATTTAGGAGTATATCCAGCATAGAAATCGCCCGATTTTGTTCCGAACCGTAGACTCTTCCACGTAGTACCGGTTCTTCACACTGTGGTTTTTCACCACTTATTGCCCTCTCACTGTAGCCACATCATTATTGCGTAAATATTTTCTTAGCACCGCTTTTAGCAAATCTCGAGGACGAGATTTTTCTTAAGGGGGATAGTATTGTGACACCAAAAAAAATTGGCCTTGTTTTATTAAGTTAAAATTTTGCCAGGATTTAAAACTTTGGATTTCTGAGCTCCATTTTGATTTTCTTTAAATCATTTCATTCCCTGTTATGATGAGTTTTTCCCAAAGAGAAAACTTTTCAAATATGTTATTGGACTTGTTTAACCTCTCAAGAAAAACTTTCCTTTTATCAGTGTAATTAATTAACTAAATTAAATGCTTGATCTTTACTTTCTTGAAAATAGTTTTTCAAGGTTAAATGGCCATATTTGAACTACAACCATTTGATAGATTCACTTAAAATTTCCACAAAAATTTGGAGATGTCATGTTATATTTTTAAATCAATTTTATGCAAAAATATATTTCCTTCATGAAATATTTTGAGCCCTGCACTCAATTTTTCTTCTCTGGTCCAGAGTGCATTTTGCACTGCAACCCATTTTTATATTTCTTTAAAACTTCTACCAAAATTAAGGGAGGTCAGTAGGAGCATATTATTCCACTTTGTGCAAAAATCCAGGGTTGTTCTTTGATAATATTGAGTGTATCAACCTCTTTTCCATTCTGGTCCAATTTGAGGATTTGTACAGCAACCACCATTTTAGTTGCTCCTATATCCATGGTTATTTCTCCTACTTGTAGTCCCTCATGTTAAACCCTTAAGTCCAGGAGCATGCACCATTTGGATCATTTTTGGTTCATGAAATAATGCTATTTATTTCCTGTCCAGAAATGTAGTTTTGCAAAACTTGCACTAGCAAGTTTCCCCTTTTGTCCAAATAACCACACCACTCTCTCTTGCATCTAAAGAGACCCCAACCTGGAAGTTTTTGGCCACCCCAAGACTTGCCTAAGTGCCATTGGCATTTTGTCAAACACCCTGCGGACATGTTCTGTTTTGACATGAATTGTGGCATTGCACTGTGAGCTTGCACCGTTGAACAAACTAGCATGTCCACTAGACTCCCCGTTGCTCCTAACCTCGATCTGGTAAACCCCATCCTCACCTGCGACCTGTAGCATGCCGCGGCATTGTGTCGAACATCTGGTGTGCGTGCGCTGGGCGCGCCCAGAGCGCGCATATTGCATGCCGCGCACACGAGCCGACACGCTGGCCCCACGGCTTTGGCCCGCTCTGCAGCACCACGCCACGCGCTCCCCTCCACGCAGCAACGAGCCAAGCAGCCCCCGCCGCGCCCGGCAGGCCAAGCGCTAGCCGCCGCCGCCGCCCGAAAGCCCTGCGCCGTTCAGCGCCGCCCAAGCCTTCCCCGCTCGCCATCTGGCCCCTGGAGCAGTGCGAGCTCATCCGCAAGCGTGTCTGCTAGCCCTCGTCACTGCCACGTCGCCCTAGCTACAGAACGTTGGTTCGCCGGAAGTTTATCCACGGCCGCCGCGGAACCGCCTTGCCTCGCTTATAAATGGACACCCCGAGCCTCTCTGAGCACGCAGGCGATCTTATGCTACCCCCATGTCGCTCCCCTGCCTCGCATTCGACCCGAGGAGGCCTCCTTCCTCGTCTCCGGCAACTCCTGCCGCCGCCATCGCCCCGGCCAATCCGGCACCTCCAGTACCTCCCCCTCTCCATTCTCTTCGCCAGTAACTTCCTCATTCCCCTGCGAACCCAACCCCCTACTTAATTTTGATCGGGAGCCATCGCCGCCAACAAATCACTTTGTCACCGGAGCTTCCCTCCGCCGCGGAGCTCGCCGCCGGCGATTTCCTCCACCTCCGACGACCCTACGACCACCGGGAGAACCGCCCCAGCCGTGCGGATCCATCCCTACACTCGGGGGCCCGCGGGGAGAAGCCAAACGCCGGCGACGATCGCCGGAGCCCCGCTCCACTCGGGCAGAGGAGAGAGACGACGCGCGGTGACTGGTCAAACCTGACAAGTGGGCCAGGTGGACCCACTGTCAGCGACCCCGCGCCATCCACGCTGGAGTAAGTGGAGGCGTCATACCCGTAATAGGTCTTCTCTGCGCGAAAGCGTAATCTCTTCAAAACGTTTTCTTTTCTGTTTTAATTTAAAAACAGATTTTGACCAGAACTTTGACTGGCTATAACTGTTTAAATATAACTCCAAATGAGTTGATTCTTTTTCCTACCTTCCTCAAATTTGGTCTAGTTTATTTTAAGATTTATTTGAAAAAAATTTCAAACAACTTTTGGTGCTGTTTATATTTTGTGTGTTAATTCTTTTATATTGCTAAAATAGGATTTTTGAAGAGAGAAGAAAACTTTCAAAAGTTTGGAGAGCACCCTGCCTTTCCACACATTGAAGGCAAGCATTCTGAATCCCGGCATAATATTTTTGGTGTGATCATTGATGCATTTATAACACCACTGCATTTCGAAGGACTTGTTATTTCATGTGATATGATCATATGCATGGGTGCATGTTATTGATTTCCATGCTGTTGGAAATGAACACACTTGTGATGATAATCATCCTGATGAGCCTTGCATGCATACCGGCAGGAAACCGGGAAAAACCTCTGCCTTGGGTAGGCATGAGTTTATCGCCGGTCTCCGGCGGGACGGTTATGTCAGGTATGGCATGGTAAGGCGATATAAGTGGTGACTCTGTTGGATGAAATATATTCGTTATGCTAAAATTGCAGGGAATACTTAAACCTCCTGAGTCGACCGTAGATCGAGTCTTGTTCCAGTAACCCCTATACTTGTTTCGTACTACCACTCATCTCTACAGCAAGTAGAGTACGGTTCAGTAAGTTGTCAACCTCTTTCTAGCACACACCGTACAGAGAGGCCAGGGTGGATGATACCGGTTGTAGCTGGTAGGAAGGCCACCTGGTCCGGGGGCATGGGTGTTTCCGGTTGGGACCGAGAGGGGAGGCCACCCCTTAGAGCGCGCGATCTAAGTTTGATCCCATGCTATGCGAGGTTGTAGCCTCCCCACTTAGAGTTGCTTAACAGGTGTCGTGGGTGATTCCAGACACGTGTGAGTTAAGCTGGTGTGTGCAAGTTAGGTGTGTTTTCAACAAAAAGACCGTAGACGGAATTAGTCCCGATGGACTAAAGAAATCCGTTACTCGTGGGTAAAGAGTACACCCTCTACAGAGAATAAACCTATTCGAATAGCCGTGTCCATGGTTAAGGATTACAGTCTGGGATGGGTCAGGTGTCGGTCTTAGTGTCGGTCTTCGGAGGTGAAACGGTTATCCAGGAATGGAATTACTACTCGTGACTTGTGATATCTAAGATGATTATTATTATTGTTGACTAACCCGTGATATTATTGTTATTACCGAATATCTCTGGGATGGTTCTACCTCCGGGACATTCATTATGATTGTTTCTTTTAAAAGCCCTTTATGTGGTGTCGCTCAGACGCCCGACTGTGGCATTCTTTTAAAGCCCTTTTTGTGGTGTCGCTCAGACGCCCGACTGTGGCATTTCTTTTAAAGCCCTTTATGTGGTCTCGCTCAGACGCCCGACTGTGGCATTCTTTTAAAGCCCTTTTTGTGGTGTCGCTCAGACGCCCGACTGTGGCATTTCTTTTAAAGCCCTTTATGTGGTGTCGCTCAGAC
>NC_041384.1:255364980-255369444 GCF_002162155.2 Triticum dicoccoides | reverse complement strand
CTTTATGTGGCGTCGCCCAGACGCCCGACTGTGGCATTTCTTTTAAAGCCCTTTATGTGGTGTCGCTCAGACGCCCGACTGTGGCATTTCTTTTATAGCCCTTTATGTGGCGTCGCTCAGACGCCCGACTGTGGCATTTCTTTTAAAGCCCTTTATGTGGCGTCGCTCACACGCCCGACTGTGGCATTACTTGTTATTTGTTTCATAAGTTTTTATACTACCATGTTATTGCAATTTTATAAATAACTTGCTTGAACGCATCAGAGTTTCATTTATCTATTGTGACTGACGTCATGAGCATAAAATATTTTCAGCACATCATTGTTATATTATACCTGTGTTCATAATGTTTGCGAGTACATTCAAAGTACTCACTGGCTTGTCCCTGGCTATTGTCTTGGCCAGATTTTCTTGCACGGAGATGAGCGACGCGATGCCAGCCCCGGAACCCACACAATGGAGATAGCAGCCTCGCGAAGATAGGAATTAACCTGGTCAGCTGTTCCCGTGGGAAATGGAGTCCCATAGACACTGATGTTTCACAACCCGCTTCCGCCATCAACCACTAGAAACCATTTGTTGTACTCACAGGCCAGAAGGTCTTGTACTACATATTTTGTATTTTGCTTGGAATTTCTATATCAAGTTGGAGCCTCATCAGCTAACAGTAATCCTGGGGCTGATGAGCACGACGGTCTTTTCTGGAATTTTATTACCCGGAAAACCCGGTCGTGACACCTAGCCTCTTTTTCCCTTGGGTTTCTGGAGCCCAAGGGCCATCTTTATTTAAACCCCCCTGGGCCAGTGCTCCTCTGAGTGTTGGTTCAACCGAGTAGACTGCGGGGCCACCTCGGGGCAACTTGAGGGTTGGTTTTACTCGTAGGATGTCTCATTTGAGTGTGCCTTGAGAACGAGATATGTGCACCTCCAATCGGGATTTGTCGGCACATTCGGGCGGTGTTGCTGGACTTGTTTTACCATTGTCGAGGATGTCTTGTAAAACGGGTGTAACACCCTCGATGCGACTATAGCTCCCACGTGTCGAGGCACGACTTAGAGACATAATCGCATTGAAGGCATATGTCGCAAGTTAGGCAATCTTCACAAGATCCCATGTAATAATAATAAAAGGGGAGATAATATAGTTGGCTTACACTCGCCACATCAATCAAGTACATAAATAACATTACATCATCCATACACTCAAGGCCCGACTACGGCGCCAAAATAAAAGAGAACCCAACATGCGACAACGGTCCCGTTCACCCCCAACTGGGCACCACTACTGATCATCGGGAAAGGAAACGTAGTATCGTTGAGAGTCTTCATCGAACTCCCACTTGAGCTCATACACGTCTCCCGAAGCAGAATCATCAGGCCCTGCATCTGGTGTAGTAGTAATCTGTGAGCCACAGGGACTCAGCAATCTCGCACCCTCGCGATCAAGACTATTTGAGCTTATAGGTAAGGCAAGGAAAAATATGAGTGGAGCTGCATTAAGCGACTAGCTAGTGTGGTGGCTAAACTATTCGCAAAAGAGAGCGAGAAGAGGAGGCAAAGCACAAGCGAGAAGCTAGAGAACAACTTGCGCAAACATTACTCCAACACCGTGTCCACTTCCCGGACTCCGCCGAGAAGAGGCCATCACGGTAACACACTCAGTTGTTCATTTTAATTAAATCAAGGTTCAAGTTATCTACAACCGGACATTAACAAATTCCCATCTGCCCATAACCGCGGGCACGGCTTTTGAAAGTTCAAAACCTACAGGGGAGTCCCAACTTAGCCCATGACAAGCTCTCACGGTCAATGAAGGAATAGACCTCCTCCCAAGACGTTTCGATCAGACTCGGTATCTCGGTAATTCAAGACACTTCGACAGGTTAAAACAAGACCAGCAACACCGCCCGAATGTGCCGACAAATCCCGATAGGAGCTGCACATATCTCTTTCTCAGGGCACACTCAGATAAGCAATCCTTACAACTAAAACCAGCCCTTGAGTTCCCCCGAGGTGGTGCTGCAAGGGTCTCTAGTTTGGACCAACACTCAGAGGAGCACTGGCCCGGGGCGGGGGGGTTAAAATATGATGACCCTTGAGTCTGCAGAACCCAAGGGAAAGAAAAGGCTAGGTGGCAAAAGGTAAAACCAAGGTTGGGCATTGCTGGAAAAGCTTTAATCAAGGAGAAATATCAAGGGGTTCCCATTATAACCCAACTGCGTAAGGAACGCAAAATCCGGGAACATAACACCGATATGACGGAAACTAGGGCGGCAAGAGTGGAACAAAACACTAGGCGAGAGGCCGAGCCTCCGACCCTTTACCAAGTATATAGATGCATTAAGATAACATGGAAATATAATGATATCCCAACAAGTAAATAAAAGATGTTCCAACAAGGAACGGCCTCCAATCTTCACCTGCAACTAGCAACGCTATAAGAGGGGCTGAGCAAAGCGGTAACATAGCCAATCAACGGTTTGCTAGGACAATGGTGGGTTAGAGGTTTGACATGGCAATTTGGGAGGCTTTCAAGCAATTGGTAGGCATCGTAGCAATGGCATAGCAAAAGAGCGAGCAAACTAGCATAGCAAAGATAGTAGTGATTTCGAGGGTATGATCATCTTGCCTGCACAGTTGTCAGAGTTGACTGGATCCCCAAGAGAAAAATCAATGGGCTCCTCGCTAGCGAACTCGTCTCCTGGCTCTACCCAAACAAGAAAAACAAGCAACAAGGATACAATCAACCACGTGCAAGAACAAGCAATATGATGAAATGATGATATGCTATGCGGCATGCGATGCGGGATGCAAAATGCAAGATATGACAGGAAATGCATGAACCTGGCCTCAACATGGAATTCCAAGGGTGCGACTGGAAAGATGAGATGAGATCGCTTGAAAACGATATAAAGAACGCCGGAATCGGAGTTACGGTTTGGAAATGGCAAGCGATTCAAAAATGACATCGGTCTGCGATTTACAGCAAGTAGGCATCTAAATGGAATGAAATGAACATGCTACAGCACCCAAACATGACAACAAAGTACATGGCAGGGATGCACACAAGATGCTTAACAAAAGTCTAGCACTGAGATACGGCCAATTCATCCATTAAGAGGTTCAAACAAGCATGGCAAAAACGCAAATGGTAAAATAGATCTCAGACTTAGTGAAATTAACACTTGTCTGGAATTTCAGATCATATAGCCCTCTTCGGAGCAACAAAACAACATGCTACAGGACCTGAACATGATAAATAAGGACATGGCATGGAGCTACTCAACAAGCTTAACAAAAGTCCCTTAGTGACCTTGAGCCAAAAGGGATCACAAAATATACTAACAAGCACACGAACATAGCAAAAACATAATCAGTTTTCAGACTTAGTGAAAACAGGGACATGCTGAAACATAACTCACGAAGGCATGTTTACGAGCTCGATGCACTCACTACGGTGCAAGTCATGGCAAGACGAGAATACACCCATAAAGAAGGCACAAAATACAAGCTAGAAATGGCAAGAACAATGGCATAGCATGCACGGATCAACTATAATAACATCGGTAAAATCGCAAACAAGTTGACGATCTGCCAAGATTCACAACGAAGCAAAAGTAGAGCTCGATTGACTCAAGCTAGGATGCTCCATAATTGCAAACAAAGACATGGATGGGTAGAGCACTACAATATTAACAAAATTCCCTTACTGATCATCCTCAAAAGAGGGACGGATCACTAGGAAATAACAAGAACAGATGGCATCATGAACTAAACAATCCCAGGACTTAGTGAAATTACTAAGTCCCTGAAAACAGAATTAGCAAGTGCACCACTTTGCAAGCTTGCACAAGTCACCACACATATCCTAAAAGCACATGGGTTGCACCTCTGGATAGATGACAAAACCCTTAACAAAACATATGAAGAACTCATGGGCATATCATGCACACATTAATCATGGCAAAAATGACAAAAGTGCTAAATGGAGTAACAGATCCGACAATTAACTCAAGTAGCCCTCTTCTAACAGCATATCGAGCATCAAGATGAGCTCAAATGAAAATGATGCAATGGAATGAAATGATGTACTCTCTGAGATAAACAATTTGATATGTTATATGCCCAAATTAGAGCTACGGATGCAAAGTTACGGGGCCGCGAACATGAGCATATGAACTTACAATATCCGGGACTTAGTGAAAAAAAACTACCCCAGATCTGGATCTAGGGTTTACTGTTCATGGCACGGAACCCGAGGACAGCGGCGCGGCTCGCCGGGGAAGTCGAGGACGGCGGCGGCCGGGGTTGGGGACGCCGGATCCGGTGAGGTCGCCGGTGGCCGGGCCGGAGCTGGGGCTGGCCAGGGCGAGGGGGCGGCGCGGCGCGGCATCCCGGCCTCGGCGGAGCGGGCGGCGGCGGCCGGCAGCTGCGGGCGGAGGCGGCGGCGGCTGCGGGCGGCGG
>NC_041384.1:255333885-255364735 GCF_002162155.2 Triticum dicoccoides | reverse complement strand
GGCGGCGGCGGGCGCCGGGCGCCACGTGGCGCGTCCTGGGTGAGCGGCGGTGACGGCGGATGTTGTCCGGCTCAGCCCGGACACGTCCGGAGGGTGGACCTGGGTTTTTCTAGGGTTAGGGACGAGGGGGATCCGGAATTTGGAATGGGGGGGGTGTTTATATAGGCATAGAGGGAGCTAGGAGAGTCCAAATGAGGTGCGATTTTCGGCCACACGATCATGATCGAACGCTCTAGGACATGGAGCAGAGTTTGGTGGGTTTTGGGCCAAAATGGAGGGGTGTTGGGCTGCAACACACACGAGGCCTTTTTGGTCCCTCGGTTAACCGTTGGAGTATCAAACGAAGTCCAAATGGTACGAAACTTGACAGGCGGTCTACTGGTAGTAAACCAAGGCCGCTTGGAAAGTCTCGGTCCAATCCGGAAATGTTTAATCCCCACACACAAAAGAAAGCTAGAAATGACCATCGGAGGAGAACGAAGCGCCGAAATGCAAAACGGACAACGGGGAAAATGCTCGAATGCATGAGATGAACACGTATGCAAATGCAATGCACATGATGACATGATATGAGATGCATGACAACGACAACAACACATGGAGACAAAACTCGAACCCGAGGAAATAAAATAACTTAACGCCGGAAACGGCAAGAGTAGGAGTACAAATAGGGAAAGTTACATCCGGGGTGTTACAACACTCCACCACTATGAAAGGATCTCGTCCCAAGATCTAGGACTGAAAGAACACCGGGTACTCAGAACGGAGGTGATCCTCGCGCTCCCAGGTAGCTTCATGGTCGGAATGGTGTGACCACTTGACTCTGAGAAATTTGATTGACTTGTTGCGAGTCTTGCGTTCAGTCTCTTCAAAAATAGCAACTGGGTGCTCACGTTAAGAGAGATCTTCTTGGAGCTCAATGTCCTCGAAGTTGACGGTGCGGTCAGGAGTCTTGAAGCACTTTCGAAGCTGAGAGACATGGAACACGTCATCAACATTTGCAAAATTTGAAGGAAGCTCGAGTTGATAGGCGAGGTCGCCTCTTTTGCTGACAATCTTGAAAGGTCCCACGTATCTAGGGGCAAGCTTCCCTTTAATACCGAAGCGACGAGTACCTTTCATAGGAGAGACGCGGAGGTAAACATGATCTCCGATCTCGAAAGCCAAATCACTGTGCTTACTATCATAGTAGCTCTTCTGGCGGGATTGGGCTACTTTGAGGTTATCTCGAATGACTTTGCACATTTCTTCTGCCTCTGTGATTAAGTCATTACCCAAAAGCTGACGTTCACCGGTTTCAGACCAGTTGAGAGGGGTACGGCACTTCCTGCCATACAGAATTTCAAAAGGGGCCTTGCCCGAACTTGCTTGAAAACTGTTGTTGTAGGAGAATTCAGCATAAGGAAGACAATCCTCCCACTTCATGCCGAAGGAGATCACACAAGCCCTGAGCATATCTTCAAGAATCTGGTTGACACACTCGACTTGACCGCTTGTTTGAGGATGGAAAGCTGTGCTGAAGCGGATGTTGGTGCCAATGGCCTTCTGAAAAGAATCCCAAAACT
The DNA here is from genome assembly GCF_002162155.2 of Triticum dicoccoides. Lineage (NCBI taxonomy): Eukaryota > Viridiplantae > Streptophyta > Magnoliopsida > Poales > Poaceae > Triticum > Triticum dicoccoides. The sequence goes on along the minus strand of NC_041384.1, from coordinate 255,363,170 downwards.
TCGAGGTAAAGATGCTGCCACGGTCTGAAGAGACCACTTGAGGAATACCGTGCAGAGAGACAATATGAGAGGTATAGAGTTCCGCCAATTGAGCTGCAGTGATCGACTCTTTGATAGGCAGAAAATGAGCCACTTTGGTGAGTTTGTCGATGACAACGAATATAGCATCATTGCCACGCTTGGACTTTGGAAACCCAGTCACGAAGTCCATTTCAATGTGGTCAAACTTCCATTCTGGAATGGCAAGAGGTTGGAGGAGACCTGCTGGCCTTTGGTGTTCTGCCTTCACTCTTCTGTAGGCATCACATTCATTCACAAATTGAGCGATCTCGCGCTTCATTCGAGTCCACCAATAAGCTTGCTTAAGGTCCTGATACATCTTCGTGCTCCCTGGGTGGATGGAGAGGAGAGAATTGTGAGCCTCGTTCATGATCACTTTACGAAGTTCACCTTTGGGCACAACAATACGATCCTTGAAGAAAAGAGTGTCCTTGTCATCAAGGCGGTAGCACTTGTACTTGGACTGACTCTTGGCAATCCCAATCTTCACCTTTTTCACCATAGCATCAAGAAGCTGGGCTTGGTGAATCTGGTCTTCTAAGGTAGGAGAAACTTGAAGGTTGGCGAGGAAACCTTGAGGAACAATTTGCAGGTTTAGTTTGCGGAAAGCTTCACAAAGCTCGGGTTGATAAAGCTTGAGAATCAGACTATTGCAGTAAGCCTTTCTGCTCAATGCGTCAGCAATCACATTGGCCTTGCCTGGAGTATACTCAATACTCAGATTATACTCTTGAATCATTTCGACCCATCGAGTTTGCCTGAGGTCGAGATTAGGCTGAGTGAAGATGTACTTGAGACTCTTGTGATCAGTGAAAATGTCCACTTTTCTTCCCAATAGAAGATGTCTCCGAGTCAAAAGAGCATGCACAACTGCCGCCAACTCGAGATCATGAGTGGGGTAGTTCTTCTCATTAGGCTTCAACTAGCGAGATGTATAAGCAACAACTTTCTTCTCTTGCATCAATACTGCGCCAAGACCTTGGAGAGAGGCATCACAAAAGACCTCGTACGGCTTGGATTCATCAGGTGGAGTCAGAACTGGAGCAGTGATCAATTTCTCTTTCAAAGTGTTGAAAGCAATATCACACTCCGGAGACCAAACGTACTTGACGTGCTTCTGGAGAAGATTTGAGAGAGGCTTCACGATCTTCGAAAAGTTTTCAACAAATCTTCGGCAATAGCTTGCGAGACCGAGAAAACTGCGGAGTTGCTTCACGTTCTGAGGAGGTTCCCAATTCACAATTGCAGACACCTTCTCAGGATTCACGGCAATGCCCTTGGCAGAGATGATATGACCAATATAAAGAACCTCATCAAGCCAAAATTCACACTTGGAGAACTTGGCGTAGAACTGATGTTCTCTGAGCTTATCAAGAACCAAACGCAAGTGCTTGGCATGATCTTCCTTGTTCTTCGAGAAAACTAGAATGTCGTCGAGATAGACCAAAACGAAGTCATTGGTGTAGGCATTGAAGATGAAGTTCATCATGCGAGAGAACGTCGGAGGAGCGTTGGCGAGGCCAAAAGACATGACAGTGTATTCATATGAACCAAAGCTTGTTCTGAATGCTGTCTTGGGAATATCTTCTTCACGAATGCGAATCTGGTGATAACCCATACGGAGATCAAGCTTGGAGAATACTTGGGCACCTTTGAGTTGTTCGAACAACTCATTGATGTTGGGAAGTGGGTATTAGTTCTTGATGGTCTTCTTGTTCACTGGACGGTAATCAACACAAAGTCAGTCCGTTCCATCCTTCTTCTTCACAAAAAGAACACCACAACCCCATGGAGAAGAACTAGGCCGGATGAGACCCATTTTCTCTTGCATATCGAGTTGCTTCTTCAGCTCCTTCAACTCTTCAGGTCCGAGCTTGTAAGGATGTTTGCACACAGGTTCCGTACCAGGCTCAAGATCAATAACGAATTCAACTGGCCGGTGCGGAGGCATTCCTGGGAGCTCTTCTGGAAAGACGTCTTGGTATTCGCAAACGATTGGAATTTGTGAGATGGAATCCAATTCACCCTTCTCATTGAGAGAAAACAGACGGATAGTATCATCATGAGCGGCAAAGACAATTAAATCCTCAGACGAATGAGTCAATTGAATCTGCCTTGCTGCACAATCAAGCTGAGCCTTGTGCTTAGAAAGCCAATCCATTCCGAGAATAAGATCAATATCTGAGTTACCAAGAACCAACGGAGAAGAGAGAAACTTGTAATCGCCCAATGTGATAGAAACATCCGGAACGCATACTCGAGATGTCATTTGACGGGCCGGAGAGACGATAGCCAACGGCTTCGGCAACACTTGAGTAACAAAATCATGCTTAGATGCAAAAGGTCTCGAGATGAAACAATGCGATGCACCCGTGTCAAAAGAACTTTTGCGGGAATATTATTAACAGGAAGGTTACCCATGATCACATCTGACGAGTCCTCTGCCTGAGCTGCATTCATCAAATTGACCTTGGCATGCTTGGGGTTATGCTTGACCACAGCTGTACTTGCCGATCTCACAGGAGGAGGAGGAGGAAGACGCCTCTGGTTGAGACACTTGTTGGCATAGTGACCCTTCTGTTGGCACTTGTTGCGCGTGACCTCTGAAAGCGGACGGTGATACGGAGCACTCGATCTTGGAGCTTGAGACAAAGTCTTGTTCTGAAAGCCAGGGTTGGGTGGGTGGGAAGAACCACTGCCACCTTTGCTCTTCTACTGATACGGCTGACGGAACGGAGGAGGAGGAAGCCAAAACTTTTGCTGCTTGGCCACTTGAGTAGAGGAAGAAGGAGCAACATCTCTGACTCGCTTCTTGGAAGCATCACACCTCAACTGAGCAGCCTCTTGCTTGAGTGCCATGTTGTAGAACTCATCGTATCTCAAGGGCTCGAAGAGAACAAGAGCGAGCCGAATATCTTCTCTGAGACCACCCCTGAACTGGTATATCATGCTCTTCTCATCAGGGACGTCCTGCTTGGCAAAGAGGGCAAGCTTCTGGAACAACTTGTTGTAGTCATAGACAGACAAAGAGCCTTGCTTCAGATTGCGGAATTCCTCACGCTTGCTTTCAACCACGCTCTGCGGAATATGATGAGCTTGGAAATCTCGACGGAAATCATCCCAAGTGATAACACGTCCACCTCTGGAGTCCTTGTACTGCTGGAACCATTCTACAGCTTGATCTTTGAGTTGGAAGGAAGCGAACTTGACAAAGTCCTCAGGCCTGACATTACTGAACTCGAAATGCTTACACAGATCCACAAGCTAATCGTCAGCATCGGTTGCCTCAACACAATTGCTGAAAGTCTTTGGCCCGTTAGCAAGGAACTGGTTGAGTGTAGCAAAGTGATTCTGATTGCTGCCTTGATTCCCTTGACTGCCTTGATTGCGCTCTTGAAGAATTTGCATGATCAGCTGTGTGTTTGCATTGGTTGCGGCCATCACAGCTTGCCATGCCTCTGGAGGAGGTGGAGGTTGTGGCGGATCAGGATTCGGAGTCATGCGCGTTGGAGGAGCCATCCTGAAGAGGTTGACTACCATTAGCACATGATAGCTAAAATATTGAAGCCGAATCCAACAGAATGAAAATTGCAACATATAGTCTTCACATCCGAACAAAATGAACGAATGCATTCCTCTTGAAATGGTCACATATCCCTAAATTGAGAAGCCACGTAGAATTAAGGTAGAGAAATAAATCAACAAGGTACGGATCAAGAACGAATAATTGGTAAGAAATCTCAATCTCAAACCAATATCCGTGGAAGAAAAACTAGAGCTACTAGAATTCCCACCTATGAAACTCCCGAACCTTTCCGGTTTTGCAATCAGGTGTTGGGGATACAGGGGAAGCATAATATCTCACCCAACCTAGCAATTCCTACATCCAGCTGTATCCATCCTTCAACACATAACCAAGAAACCTTCGGAAACCATCTACCTCAACCTTCAAAAAGCATCCGTTATACAAGTTATGGCGATACTCTCGAACTCCCGCCCCAGTACTGGGTGGCGTCGAGGTTATCTCACCAACGAACTGCATAAAAGAGATTTTTGATGTCGGCGTACTAGACTCAGGTATTCCAGAACTGTAACGATAAAATTATGATGAAAACACCTCAGAGCTCAATTCCCCGGGACACTTCCACTAAACCCCTGACAGGAGGCACCAAGACAATGTTCTCATCATAAAACCATCGGAATGATTCGAAGATACCCGCGTGATCCTAAAATTTTTTTTTGTGAAATTTGAGAAGAGAAGAGTCAAAACTCTACGTCAGGATGCCTTACCAGAGCGATGAGGAGACTAGGAAGTAAAAAGAATTCCTAAATTCTCCGATATATAATTCCTAAATGACTCAAAACATTTTTCTAGACACAACTCGTCCGCTAATAACGATCAAGCAATGGGGCTCCTAAGGTCGGGGAAGGCTCTGATACCAACTTGTAACACCCTCGATGCGACTATAGCTCCCACGTGTCGAGGCACGACTTAGAGACATAATCGCATTGAAGGCATATGTCGCAAGTTAGGCAATCTTCACAACATGCCATGTAATAATAATAAAAGGGGAGATAACATAGTTGTCTTACACTCGCCACATCAATCAAGTACATAAATAACATTACATCATCCATACACTCAAGGCCCGACTACGGCGCCAAAATAAAAGAGAACCCAACATGCGACAACGGTCCCGTTCACCCCCAACTGGGCACCACTACTGATCATCGGGAAAGTAAACGTAGTATCATTGAGAGTCTTCGTCGAACTCCCACTTGAGCTCGTACGCGTCTACTGGAGCGGAATCATCAGGCCCGGCATCTGGTGTAATAGTAATCTATGAGCCACAGGGACTCAGCAATCTCGCACCCTCGCGATCAAGACTATTTGAGCTTATAGGTAAGGCAAGGTAAAATATGAGTGGAGATGCAGCAAGCGACTAGCTAGTGTGGTGGCTAACTTATTCGCAAAAGAGAGCGAGAAGAGGAGGCAAAGCACGAGCGAGAAGCTAGAGAACAACCTGCGCAAACATTACTCCAACACCGTGTCCACTTCCCGGACTCCACCGAGAAGAGGCCATCACGGTAACACACTTAGTTGATTCATTTTAATTAAATCAAGGTTCAAGTTATCTACAACCGGACATTAACAAATTCCCATCCGCCCATAACTGCGGGCACGGCTTTCAAAAGTTCAAAACCTGCAGGGGAGTCCCAACTTAGCCCATGACAAGCTCTCACGGTCAAGGAAGGAATAGACCTCCTCCCAAGACGTTCCGATCAGACTCGGTATCTCGGTAATTCAAGACACTTCTACAGGTTAAAACAAGACCAGCAACACCGCCCGAATGTGCCAACAAATCCCGATAGGTGCTGCACATATCTCTTTCTCAGGGCACACTCAGATAAGCAATCCGTACAACTAAAACCAGCCCTCGAGTTTCCCCGAGGTGGCGCTGCAAGGGGCTCTAGTTTGGACCAACACTCAGAGGAGCACTGGCCCGGGGGGGTTAAAATATGATGACCCTTGAGTCTGCAGAACCCAAGGGAAAGAAAAGGCTAGGTGGCAAAAGGTAAAACCAAGGTTGGGCATTGCTGGAAAAGCTTTAATCAAGGCGAAATATCAAGGGGTTCCCATTATAACCCAACCGCGTAAGGAACGCAAAATCCAGGAACATAACCGATATGACGGAAACTAGGGCGGCAAGAGTGGAACAAAACACTAGGCGAGAGGCCGACCTTCCACCCTTTACCAAGTATATAGATGCATTAAGATAACATGGCAATATAATGATATCCCAACAAGTAAATAAAAGATGTTCCAACAAGGAACGGCCTCCAATCTTCACCTGCAACTAGCAACGCTATAAGAGGGGCTGAGCAAAGCGGTAACATAGCCAATCAATGGTTTGCTAGGACAATGGTGGGTTAGAGGATTGATATGGCAATTTGGGAGGCTTTCAAGCAATTGGTAGGCATCGTAGCAATGGCATAGCAAAAGAGCGAGCAAACTAGCATAGCAAAGATAGTAGTGATTTCGAGGGTATGATCATCTTGCCTGCACAGTTGTTAGAGTTGACTGGATCCTCAAGAGAAAACTCAACGGTCTCCTTGTTAGCGAACTCGTCTCCCGGTTCTACCCAAACAAGACAAACAAGCAACAAGGATACAATCAACCACGTGCAAGAACAAGCAATATGATGAAATGATGATATGCTATGCGACATGCGATGCGGGATGCAAAATGCAAGATATGACAGGAAATGCATGAACCTGGCCTCAACTTGGAATTCCAAGGGTTCCACTGGAAAGATGAGATGAAATCGCTTGAAAACGATATAAAGAACGCTGGAATCGGAGTTACGGTTCGGAAATGGCACCGGTCTGCGATTTACAGCAAGTAGGCATCTAAATGCAATGAAATGAACATGCTACAGCACCCAAACATGACAACAAAGTACATGGCAGGGATGCACACAAGATGCTTAACAAAAGTCTAGCAATGAGCTACGGCCAATTCATCCATTAGGAGGTTCAAACAAGCATGGCAAAAACGCAAATGGTAAAACAGATCTCAGACATAGTGAAATTAACACTTGTCTGGAATTTCAGATCATATAGCCCTCTTCGGAGCAACAAAACAACATGCTATAGGACATGAACATGACAAACAAAGACATGGCATGGAGCTACTCAACAAGCTTAACAAAAGTCCCTTAGTGACCTTGAGCCAAAAGGGATCACAAAATATACTAACAAGCACACGAACATAGCAAAAACATAATCAGTTTTCAGACTTAGTGAAAACTGGGACATGCTGAAACATAACTCACGAAGGCATGTTTACGAGCTCGATGCACTCACTATGGTGCAAGTCATGGCAAGACGAGCATACACCCTTAAAGCAGGCACAAAATACAAGCTAGACATGGAAAGAACAATGGCATAGCATGCACGGATCAACTACAATAACATCGGCAAAATGGCAAACAAGTTGACGATCTGCCCAGATTCACAACGAAGCAAAAGTAGAGCTCGATTGACTCAAGCTAGGTTGCTCCATAATTGCAAACGAAGACATGGATGGGTAGAGCACTACAATATTAACAAAACTCCCTTACTGATCATCCTCAAAAGAGGCACGGATCACTAGGAAACAACAAGAACATATGGCATCATGAACTAAACAATCCCAGGACTTGGTGAAATTACTAAGTCCCTGAAAACAGAATTAGCAAGTGCACCACTTTGCAAGCTTGCACAAGTCACCACACACATCCTAAAAATACATGGGTTGCACCTCTGGATAGATGACAAAACCCTTAACAAAACATATGAAGAACTCACGGGCATATCATGCACACATTAATCATGGCAAAAATGACAAAAGTGCTAAACGGAGTAACAGATCTGACAATTAACTCAAGTAGCCCTCTTCTAACAGCATTACGGGCAACAAGATGAGCTTAAATGAAAATGATGCAATGTAATGAAATGATGTACTCTCTGAGATTAACAATTTGATATGTTATATGCCCAAATCGGAGCTACGGATGCAAAGTTACGGGGCCGCGAACATGAGCATATGAACTAACAATATCTGGGACTTAGTGAAAAAAACTACCCCAGATCTGGATCTAGGGTTTACTGTTCACGGCACGGAACCCGAGGACGGCGACGCGGCTGGCCGGGGAAGTCGAGGACGGCGGCAGCCGGGGTTGGGGACGCCTAATCCGGCGAGGTCGCCGGTGCCCGGGCCGTAGCTGGGGCCGGCCGGGGCGAGGGGGCGGCGCGGCGCGGCGTCCCGGCCGCGGCGCTGCGGGCGGAGGCGGCCGACAGCTGCGGGCCGAGGCGGCGGCGGCGGCGGGCGGCGGCGGCGGCGGCTGCGAGCGGCGGCGGCGGTAGCGCGGCGGCGGCGGCGCGTGGAGGAGGGCGGCGGCTCGGGGCGCGGCCCGGGAGGCGGCGCGGGAGGGCCGGCCTCGGACCGGAGGAGAACGAAGCGCCGGAATGCAAAACGGACAACGGGGAAAATGCTCGAATGCATGAGATGAACACATATGCAAATGCAATGCACATGATGACATGATATGAGATGCATGACAACGACAACAACACATGGAGACAAAACCCGAAACCGAGGAAATAAAATAACTTAACGCCGGAAATGGCAAGAGTAGGAGTACAAATAGGGAAAGTTACATCCGGGGTGTTACAACGGGGATGCCAAGTCTGATCGGAATGTCTCGGGAGAGGAATATCCTTCATTGACCGTGAGATCTTGTGATGGGCTAAGTTGGGACTCCCCTGCAGGGATTTGAACTGTCGAAAGCCGTGCCCGCGGTTATGGGCAGATGGGAATTTTTTAATGTCCGGTTGTAGATAACTTGAAACTTAACTTAATTAAAATGAATCAACCGCGTGTGTAACCGTGATGGTCTCTTATCGATGGAGTCCGGGAAGTGAACACGGTGTTGGAGTAATGCTTGTCGTAGGTTGCTATAGGATCACTTCTTGATCATAGTTCTTCGTTCGTGCTTTGCCTTCTCTTCTCGCTCTCTTTTGCGAACATGTTAGCCACCATATTTGCTAGTCTATTGCCGCAGCTCCACATATTACCTTGCCTTACCTATAAGCTTAAATAGTCTTGATCGCGAGGGTGCGAGATTGTTGAGTCCCCATGACTCACAGTTTACTTCCAAAACCAGATGCAGGGACCGATGATACCATTCCACACGATGCGCTTGAGCTCAAGTGGGAGTTCGATGAAGACTCTCGCCGTTACTATGTGTCTTTCCCAGATGATCAGTAGTGGTGCCCAGTTGGGGCGATCGGGGTCCGTGTCGCATGTGGGGTTGATCTTTATTTTGGTACCGTAGTCGGACCATGAGTGTATTGGATGATTGTAATGTTATTCATGTATTTGTGTGACGTGGCGAGTGTAAGCCAACTATGTACCTTTTCCCCTTTTATCTATTTACATGGGTTGTTGTGAAGATTACCTTACTTGCGAGATTGCTTTCAATGCAGTTATGCCTCTAAGTCGTGCTTCGACATGTAGGAGATATAGCCGCATCGAGGGCGTTACAAGTTGGTAATCAGAGCCTTCCCCGACCTTAGGAGCCCCCTGCTTGATCGAATCGTTGGCGTTGTTGAGTCTAGAAAAATGTTTTGAGTCATTTAGGATTATATATATCGGAGAGTTTAGGAATTCCTTTTACTCCCAGTCCCTTCATCACTCTGGTAAGGCATCGTGACGTAGAGTTTTAACTCTTCTCTTCTCATATTTCACTAATTTTTTTAGGATCACGCGGGTATCTTGGAATCGTTCCGATCGATTTGTGACGAGAACATTGTTCTTGGTGCCTCCTGTCATTTAGGGGTTGTGGCAGTGTCCCGGGGAGTTGAGCTCCGAGGTGTTGTCGTCACAATTTTATCGTTGAGATTCTGGAATACCTGAGTTTCGCCGACATCGAAAATCTCTTTTATGCAGTTGTTGGTGAGATAACCTCGACGCCATCCAGTACTGGGGCGGGAGCTCGGGAGTATTGCCATAACTTGTATAACGGATGCTTTTCGAAGGTTGAGGTAGACGATTTCTGAAGTTTTTCTCGGTTATGTGTTGAAGGATGGATACAGCTGGATGTAGGATTTGCTAGATTTGGGTGAGATATCATGCTTCCCCTGTATCCCCAACACCTGATTGCATAACCGGAAAAGTTCGGGAGTTTCATAGGTGGGAATTCTTGTAGCTCTAGTCCTTCTTCCGCGGATATTTGGTTTGAGATTGGGTGATCCTCACCAAGTATTCGTTCTTGTTCCATACCTTGTTGTTTTTCTTCTACCTCAACTCAAAGTGGCTTCTCAATTTATGGATATGTGACCATTTCAATTGGAATGCATTCGTTCATTTTGTTCGGATGTGAAGACTATATGTTGCAATTTCAACCCATTTGATTCAGCTTCAATATTTGTCTGTCAATGTGCTAATGGATGTCAACCACTTCAGGATGGCTCCTCCAACGCGCACGACTCCGAATCCTGATCCGCCACCACCACCTCCACCTCCGGAGGCATGGCAAACTGTTATGGCCGCTACCAATGCAAACATGCAACTGATCATGCAACTTCTTCAAGAGCGCAACCAAGGGAACCAGGGTCATGGCAACAATCAGAATAAGTTTGCTACACTCAACCAGTTCCTTGCTAACCAGCCAAAGACCTTCAGCAATTGTGTTGAGGCAACAGACGCTAATGATTGGCTCATGGACATATGCAAGCATTTCGAGTGCAGTAACGTCAGGCCTGAGGACTTTGTCAAGTTTGCCTCCTTCCAACTCAAAGACCAAGCTGCAGAATGGTTTCAGCAGTACAAAGATTCCAGAGGAGGCCGTGTGATTACCTGGGATGAATTCTGTCAAGACTTCAAAGCTCATCATATTCCTCAGAGCGTGATTTTGAGAGCAAGTGTGAGGAATTCCGTAACCTGATGCAAGGCTCTATGTCTGTTTACGAGTACAACAAGATGTTTCAGAAGTTCGCCCATTTTGCTAAGCAAGACGTCCCTGACGAGAAGAGCATGATATACCAATTCAGGGGTGGTCTCAGAGAAGAAATCCAGCTAGCTCTCGTTCTCTTTGAGCCCAAGAGGTACGATGAGTTTTACAACATGACAATGAAGCAAGGGACTGCTCAACTGAAGTGCGATGCTTCCAAGAAGCGAGTCAGAGATGCAACTCCTTCTTCTCAACTCAAGTGGGTAAGTAGCAGAAGTATTGGCTTCCTCCTCCTCTGTTCTGTCAGCCTTATCAGCAGAAGAGCAAAGGTGGCAGTGGATCTTCCCACCCACCCAACCCTGGCTTTCAGAACAAGACTTCGTCTCAAGCTCCAAGATCGAGTGCTCCATATCACCGTCCGCTTTCAGAGGTCACGTGCAACATGTTCCAACAGAAGGGTCACTATGCCAACAAATGCTTCAATCAGAGGCGTCTCCCTCCTCCTCCTGTGAGATCGGAAAGTACAGCTGTGGTCAAGCATAACCCCAAGCACGCCAAGGTCAACTTGATGAATGCAGCTCAGGCAGAGGACTCGTCAGATGTCATCATGGGTAACCTTCCTGTTAACGATGTTCCTACAAAAGTTCTTTTTGATACTGGTGCATCGCATTCTTTCTTATCATTCCCATTTGCATCGAAGCACAATGTTGATACTAAGGTTATGCCCAAAGTCATGCAAGTTGTTTCTCCCGGCAAGCTTTTGACTTCTAGTTTGTTTTCTCCCGATGTCTCTATCACGTTGGGCGACTACAAGTTTCTGTCCTCTCCAGTGGTCCTTGGTAACTCGGATATTGATCTTATTCTCGGAATGGATTGGCTTTCTACGCACAAGGCGCATCTTGATTGTGCTGCCAGGCAGATTCAATTGACTCATTCGTCTGAGGATGTAATTGTCTTTGCCGCTCGTGATGATACCATCCGTCTGTTTTCTCTCAATGAGAAGGGTGAACTGGATGCCATCTCTCAAATTCCAGTCGTTTGCGAATATCAAGACGTCTTTCCAGAACAGCTTCCAGGAATGCCTCCGAACCGGCGAGTTGAATTTGTTATCGATCTTGAGCCTGGCATAGAACCTGTTTGCAAATGTCCTTACAAGCTTGGACCTGAAGAGTTGAAGGAGCTGAAGAAGCAACTCGATATTCAAGAGCGAATGGGTCTCATCCGACCTAGTTCTTCTCCGTGGGGTTGTGGAGTTCTTTTTGTGAAGAAGAAGGATGGAACGGACCGACTCTATGTTGACTACCGTCCATTCAACAAGAAGACTATAAAGAACAAGTACCCACTTCCCAACATCAACGAGCTGTTTGAACAACTCAAAGGTGCTCAAGTATTCTCCAAGCTTGATCTCCGTATGGTCTATCACCAGATTCAAATCCGTGAGCAAGATATCCCCAAGACAGCATTCAGAACAAGCTATGGTTCATATGAATACACTGTCATGTCTTTTGGCCTCGTCAACACTCCTCCGACTTTCTCTCGCATGATGAACTTCATCTTCAACCCCTACACAAATGACTTCGTCTTGGTCTACCTCGATGACATTCTGGTCTTTTCAAAGAACAAGGAAGATCACGCCAAGCACTTGCTTTTGGTGCTCGATAAGCTCAGACAACATCAGTTCTACGCCAAGTTCTCAAAGTGCGAGTTTTGGCTCGATGAGGTTCTCTATCTTGGGCATATCATCTCTGCCAAGGGCATAGCGGTGAATCCTGAGAAGGTGTCTGCAATTGTGAATTGGGAACAACCTCAGAACGTGAAGCAACTCCGCAGATTCCTTGGGCTCGCAAGCTATTGTCGAAGGTTCGTTGAGAACTTTTCAAAGATCGCCAAGCCTCTTTCAAATCTTCTCTAGAAGCACGTGAAGTACGTTTGGTCTCCTGAATGTGACATCGCTTTTAACACCTTGAAAGAGAAATTAGTCACTGCTCCAGTTCTGACTCCTCCTGATGAATCCAAACCGTTCGAGGTGTTCTGCGATGCCTCTCTTCATGGTCTTGGTGCAGTGTTGATGCAAGAGAAGAAAGTTGTGGCTTATACCCCTCGCCAGTTGAAGCCCAACGAGAAGAACTACCCCACTGATGACCTCGAGTTGGCGGTAGTTGTGCATGCTCTTTTGACTTGGAGACATCTCTTATTGGGAAGAAAAGTGGACATCTTCACTGACCACAAGAGTCTCAAGTACATCTACTCAGCCTAATCTCAACCTCAGGCAGACTCGTTGGGTTGAAATGATTCAAGAGTATAATCCGAGCATCGAATATACTCTAGGCAAGGCCAATGTAATTGCTGACGCTTTGAGAAGGAAGGCTTACTGCAACAGTTTGATACTCAAGCCTTACCAGCTCAAGCTTTGTGAAGCTTTCCGCAAACTCAACCTGCAAGTTGTTCCTCAAGGTTTCCTTGCCAACCTCAAGTCTCTCCTACTTTGGAAGATCCAATTCGCGAGGCCCAACTTCTTGATGCTATGGTGAAGAAGGTGAAGATTGGTATTACCAAGAGTCAATCCAAGTACAAGTGCTATCGCCTTGATGACAAGGTGAAAGTGTGTTATATCGACTAGAGGGGGGTGAATAGGCGCTTTTTATGAAAGTCTTCAAAACCTGGGAGTTCTGAAGACAAATGATAGAAATGAACCTATAACCATGCAGCGGAAGGTAGACTACCCTAGACAAGCCATAGTCAAGTATTCAATGAAGTGAAAGCACAAAGACTAACAACAGCTAGGCAGTACGGATCAGGATGGAAGGTAATATGAAACCAATATGAACAAACAGTCCAACAGTGAAGACAAATGGACAATGCAAATAGGCAATGACTTCACAAGGACAAACTGTAAATAAAGAGATGGGAAGGATAGAACTAGTGAGCTTGGTGAAGACAAAGGTTTGGTAGACTAGTTTCAACTGCGGTGATAGTTGTACGTCTGGTTAGGGTGGCTAGGTATTTAAACCTGAGGGCACACAGTCCCGGACACCCAGTCCTGAACACGCAGCTCAGGACACTCAGTCCTCACCGTATTCCCCTTGAGCTAAGGTCACACAGACCCCGCCCAATCACTCTGGTAAGTCTTCAAGGTAGACTTCCAAACCTTCACAGACTTCGTTCACCGGCGATCCACAATGACTCTTGGATGCTCAGAACGCGACGCCTAACCGGCTGGAGGATTCGCAGTCCTCAAGTGTAATAAGTCTTCAGATCACATAGACAGGAAGACTTAAGTGATGCCTAACACTCTTTGGCTCTGGGTGTTTCGAGCTTTATCCTCGCAACGAATTCTCTCTCAAAGGCTTCGAGGTGGGTTGCTCTCAAACGACAAAAGTCATACTCTAACTCTGAGCAGCCAACCGTTTATGGTTGTAGGGGGTGGGCTATTTATAGCCACTGGGCAACCCGACCTGGCTTGTCCAAAATGACCCTTGGTCACTAAGGAACTGACACGTGTTCCAACGGTCAGATTTCAAACACGCACGACAACTTTACTTGGACTACAAGCAAATCTGACTTATCCAACTCTGGACAAGATTTGCTCTCATAGTCTTCACTCGAAGACATAGGATTTTGGTTAAGCATCACTTCAGTCATTCTGACTGGTTCTCTTAGACCCCACTTAACAGTACGGTGGTTCCTATGACTCAACAAAGAAAAACACAGAACGACGAAACTGCTAAGTCTTCGCGCTCCATAGTCTTCACGCGATGTCTTCTCTTATCATAGTCTTCAATGTGAATATCTTCACATACCACCTCTGACTTCAATGTCTTCATACATTTTTAGGGGTCATCTCTGGTAGGAAAACTGAATCAATGCGGGACTTCTACCTGTGTTATCCTGCAATTCTCACAAACACATTAGTCCCTCAACTAGGTTTGTCATCAATACTCCAAAACCAACTAGGGGTGGCACTAGATGCACTTACAATCTCCCTCTTTTTGGTGATTGATGACAACTAGTTGAAGTTGTCAACGGGGAATAAAATATGTGAAATTGTAAAGGATAGGTTATTTTCTTCATAAGTGGCAAAGGCTCCCCCTGAAGATGTGCATATAAGTAATTTGCTTTTGGTATGCAAATGCACATGGCAGGTTGTACTTGTGGAGATCCTCTTCAACTTATGATGACAATTTATCATGCATGAAAAGTATGTGAAGATAATGACATGCAGAATGAAAAATGGATGTCTGCAAAATGATCTAAGTGCGGAATTTATCGTCGCACATGCGGAATTTATCATCGCATCACAGAATAGCAAATAAGTAGCAGACGACCATCGAGTTTGAGTGTTACAACTCAAATAACCAAATGTATCAAGACGCGAGAGTTGTAAACACTAGGCAAAATATAAAATATCACCCATATGAACCCGCTTGAAGACTATCAAACTCATATGCTTCTCCCCCTTTTGTCAGTAAGGACCAAAAAGGTTTGAAGACATAGAGCACCTACTCGTCCCCATGAGGAGTTGGTGAAGCGGTAGGGTCTTCGGTGTTGGTTGGCGGTGCAGACGAACTCGGTGCAGTGTTGATTCGCGCTGAAGGTGGTGAAGTAGCATCGTCTTCATCATCGATGACACGTGCATTCACTGTTGCAGCAAAGGAGGAGAACTCAGAGTCTTCAAGAGACGGAGTACGCCGCAACACAGTCCTTCTTGGAGGTGTTGAGTCAAACTTGAAGCGTTCAGAGAAGCCATCCTCTTGAAGATCATCTTCAGAACACATAAGCGTCAGCCCTTTCCATGTACGCCGACAAGTTTCATGGACAACAAAGGCCTTCCTGGTGGCAAGGTTGCGAATCCTGTTTACGTCCACCAAGAGGCCTTGCATTTGGCGCTTCAGCCAGTCATGATGCTTATCCTGTTTTTGATGAAGGGCAACCAGAAGTTCTCGGTCGTTGAGAACACGAGATCGCTTCTTGGGCCGTTGGGCAATGGTGCTTTCAGTTGCTTCAGTGAGGGCACGATGAGGTGCATGGGTAGTACCAGCCAGAGGATAAACACGAGCGACTGCTGGATCTCCGTCAATGTGTTGTGAGAAACTTTGCTTATCAGCATTCTGAAGACTAAGGGGCTCCTTGGCAGGCTCTGGATAGATGGCTTCAACTGTCATATCGACGTCAGGCATAAAGATCCGATGATTGCGAGCAGAGGGCTGATAGGTGACAGCTGAGTGTAGTTTGATCAGCCACATAATCCATGGAGCATAAAACTTCAAGCCAAAGAGATCAGATCCTGATGCAGCAAGTTTGTGGATGAAGAAGTCTTGTGCATTGAAGCATTTGCCGTGAAGAATATGGAAGGCCAAAGTCTTCATTGCACCTTCTAGCTTTGCATGTGGAGAATGTCCTTTGATGGGCCAGAGAGTTTGCCTTATAATGTGATAGATAGTGCGTGGCAGATACTCAAGGTCTTCAACAAAGAACTCCTTAGGATATGTAGCATCTGGAGGCAAAGGCTTCATCATGCTAAGCATCTGACTCATGTTTGGTTCAGGCTTGTGAAAAATGCTCTCCATAGCTGCACTGTGAAGCTGACAACCAGGTTCATAAAGATCTCTTGGAGTGGGCAGACCAGTGAGCTCAATGATATCAATGGCTTTGGCTTCATGATGAACATTGCCTGTCATCCACTCAAGGACCCAAATCTTCGGATCTCTGTTGTAGCCACGAATATGAAGAGTGGCATAGAATTGGAGAAGCAATTCTTCATTCCAATGCTCCTTATCAGTGACGAACGGCAACAATCTAGACTCTCTGAAGCAATCCAGAGCTTCTTCCAAACAAGGCAGACCAGTTATGGCTTCAGTGTCAAGACACATATGTGGGAAAATGCGACCTTGATTGTACGGAATGCATGAGTAATAACTGCGCTGCTGATAGCTCCAGAACCGATCAGAAGATATTCTTGCCTTGGTGTAGGGGTTCTTGGTGCTATCAAATAAGGTGTTGTGTGCCTTGAAGCCATTGATATTAAAAGATCCGGGTGCAGATGTAGTACCTGGAAACCTGGGCAACCTTGGCATTGGCTTCTGAACCTGAGGCCTATGCTCAACATGATAGTCAAACTGAGGACCAGCGGCAGGCGGAGGAGTCAGAAAAGGCCATTTGACAGTGATAAGTTGGCCATAGTTGAATGCTTGCTCGATAGTGTGTGGCCTTGGTGGCAGAACATGAGCAGTGGCATCAACAGAGGTGTCAGGCTGCACATCTGTTGCAGGTGCATCATTGGCTTCATTAGCCTCTAGCACAATGTTAGGTGCAGGCTCCATAGTGTCTTTAGCCATGACAACCTCATTGGCTTCAGTGGTGTTAGTGGTGGCAGCCTCACGATTCTCAACCTCCACTTCAGAAGCTGGAGGGTCGGTCACGTTCTCCTCGAGAACAACATCTTTGTGAGACGGGGGTGTAGCACCTCTTGGGGCTTCTTCTTCATCAGCTGATGCAGCCGGAACATCTTCAGCCATTTTGGCTTCGGATTCAGAGACAGTCACAGTAGGAGTGGCATCTGGAAACACCTGACGTGCAACAGATTGGTGGTGCACTTCTCCTTCTGAAACACTCGAAAGAGAGACTTGGGGCCTTGGTCCTTTGCGAAGCCTGCTTAACACTGGCGACGCCTGTGAAGATGGAGTTGGATGGGCCTCAAAGTCATCCTCTTCTTGCACTGATGGGGTTGCTTGCGGTTGGGAAGAGCTTGGAGTGTCTTGTATCTGTGGGTGATCAGCCCACGATGCATCCTGAGCAGTTGGCGTAAGAGGACGACCAATGCTGATGAGTTCGCTGTGCATAAGCACAGGCGATGATACCAATTGGTGCTCGATCTGAGGAAGGACTTCATCATCTTCAACATTGTCATGGTGACCAATGTCTTCAGCAGCGGTGGGGTTAACTGCTGGAATGTCTTCAGCTTCAGGAGCCTCTGTGCAAGCAGGCTCATGAACTATCATCCGTTGTTCTTGATGCGAAGATTTAGGACGAGCAACCGAGATGGGCTCGACAACAAGGGGTTCTGTGAGAGCAGCCCGATCTTTCTTGGTTTTGCGCTTCTTCTTGGAGGGAGCGACATCAGAAGCTTCAAGATGTTTCCTCTTTCTGGCTTCAGCCTCGGCTTCCCTTGTCTTCTTCAGATCTGAAGCGGTGGAAGTGACCTTTGGCTTCGAGTCGGTCATGCTGCTTGGAAAGACTATTCGTGGCTCTTCCCGCCTTGAAGGTGCAGATTGGTCTGTTGATGGCTTCTTCTTCTTTGCAGCCATTCTTGGGTCGATGCCAGGACGACCAAGAGCCTTGCGCTTCTCAGCCTCATTGTAGGCTTGCACACACTTGTCAGCCAGGCTCTTCATGCGCTCACGAGAACCTTTAGCTTCTTCACGCTTCTTGAGAAAGGCTTCCTTGAGCTCGTGTAGCATAATCTTGAAGTTTTTCACATATTGCACGCTGAGCTTGGCCATGTGCTTCTTGAACTGAGCTTTCTCATAGTCGATCTTTTGCTTCAGTTCAACGATGCGCTGAGCTAGAGCTAGCTCAGAAGCAATGGCTCCAGTGAAGGCGACACTAAGGCCAATTGGAAGTTGCAGATCTTCAAAGCTGAGGTTGGGCGTGTCAAACCACTCATCAAAGAAGTTATGGATTATTGCCACATCAAAGAGAGGCAAATCATTGAAGATCTCTGCTTCTTCCTTGCTCTTGATCAGTTGCTCAAGAGCGTCATCTGCAAGATCTTCATCGCTGGATAGATCAAGGCGTCATTGCGCAGAATAGCAGCAATAGTCAGTGCCTGATCAGTATTCTTTCTCATCTCAGTCTTCTTGGAGATATGTGACAGATCTTCAGACTGCACACTGTCTTCAGGAGGTGCAGTAGCCAGTGGCTTCGCCCGTAAGATTTTTGGTGCTGAGGCAGACTTTGAAGCTTTAGGCTTCTTCAGCTTCGTTGGCTTCGGTGGTGCAGGTACTTCGTCAGATTCAGCATCATCTACAGGTTGATCCACGACTGCCCCTTGAACCATAATATGAGTGATGAGACCTTCTAGGTTATAGAAGGGCCCAACCAGATTGGGTTCAGCTTCTCGTGTGCCATCAGCACGTGGCGCGGAGGGGCCTGGGTTGAAGTCTAATCCCAATGACTTCTTGTTTTCCTTGGCAGAGTTCTGTGCAAACTGATAGTTGCGCTTGAAGAGATTGTCTTCGCGACACCATAACAGAGAGGATGGGTCGGCATTAGCAGGATGAGGTCCACGAAGCATGCAGGGGTGAAAGCCTTGAGCAATAGCTTCGGACTGTGATTTGGGCTAAAGACCTTTGTATATGATATCTCCCCATGGGCCCTTGATGGCACTCTTCTCAGCATATTCGTCGGTGACGAATCTGTACTTGAACCATTCCTCTGCCCAATGTCTTCGAATCCATTGGATTCGGTTCTTGCATTCTCCATAGGTTTCTTCTGGATCTGACTTGTATAGCTCATAGAGATCTGATGGCAGGTCCTTAGCAGTGTTTCCATGGCACTGTCTACCTCCCTTCCTTGTAGATTTCTCTGTAGCCATGAACTTCAAACTGAATGGCTTCAACACGTTCAAAGTTTCAAAGGCTTCCGCCTGCGGGTCAAACATGAACTGGCTTCGGGAGAATTTACATGATGTTGTAAGAATTCTGCAAATGAATGCAGACTATGAGAACTAAGGGATTCTCCCATGGACATGTACCTGTGACAGCATTAAGGTGCGAGGGAAGGGGAAGAGGTCATATGCATTCTCAGAAGATTTTGAAGATAAATCAGTTTAGAAGACATTGACCTCATAGTGCAAAGATATTCACTCATAGATAGAGAGTTGGTTCCAGATTTGTACGAATCCACGAATAAGTACAAGTGAGGAATCTAACTACTTTGTGAAGCACAAGTGAACATACTAGGCATATTATGAGATGCAGTATGAAATAGATCCAACTTGTGTGAACAGAAACTGCTTGTGGTAGAAAGTGATGAATCTATAGGATCAAAGGGGCCGTAAAAAGAAAGTTTTATTTAACACACGAAGAACTGCTAGACGGAGTGGGAGAAGAGGTCGAGAAGTTCGATCGTCCATGCCCTAACTTGGCGACGGAGGACACCTATGGAGATGGCGAAGAAGACGATGTCCGCGGCCGGCGTGAAGATGGCGTCGGTGAGGTCGCGGCAGCTAAGCGCTTCGTCGCCGGCGTCGTCGAGGGCTAGCGGTGGTGCTAGGGTTTGTGCGAGAGTGGAATAAAGGATAATGACTGTGGTGAGGCGTGTATTTATAGGGACAGGGACGACACAGTGTTATTACACAGGTGCCCCTGGTGATTCACATCTGAAGGGCACGTGGCTATCATGCAACATATCGGAGGTTGTTCCATGTTCCCACGCACGCCTGGATTGCCGGGTGGTCCTTCCCACTTCTTCGGGTTTCAGGTGAAAGGATTTAGCATTGAAAACAGACTTAATGTTTGTCTCTGTATCTTCTGCTGACAAGGACGCAGAGAAGATATTCGACAGTTTCAATAGAATGCATATGATTTGGAGAGATAGAGTTTGAGATAGAAAGCATAAAGAGGTTAGGGTCCAATCACATTCACTTAGTTCAAAAGATTCAACAAGAAGACATAGCTATAAGTGAATGATGTAGAGGACAGAACACTAGTATATATATATGAGAAAGAAAATCAAATCAACATAGTGAAGATAATCATGAAGACAAGTTGATATTGAAGCCAAACCAAATGTGAAGACATACCAAACGTAACGCCATGAGTGAAACACTTCAAACAGAAAAATTTGGTGGTGGCGTTACCCACCGTATAGGAAGTATTAGACCCAGACACGGCGCACAATTATCGTGGCGCTCCGAAGTCAAATTCCACATTAATGTATTCACACTTAGAATGTAAGTCTTCATTGATTGAAGATATACTTTACTTCGTGTGTTGCACATCTAAGTCATCAATATGCATAAGTGTTAGGATGTGTGCCTGATCATAGGACATTTGAGGATTCCAAGATATTTCGCTCACACCGTAACTTGCAAAACCTCTTCTCATCCAATGGCTTTGTGAAGATATCTGCCAATTGCTCTTCAGTGTTGACGTGTATGATATCAATATCTTCCTTCACAACATGATCTCTGAGAAAGTGATGACGAATTTCAATGTGCTTTGTCTTCGAGTGCTGAACTGGGTTGTTGGTAATCTTGATGGCGCTTTCGTTGTCGCGGTAGAGTGGCACTTGATTCAGATGAATGCCATAGTCTTTGAGTGTTTGCTTCATCCATAGAAGTTGAGCGCATCAAGATCCAGCAGCAATGTATTCAGATTCAGCAGTGGAGAGAGATACACAGTTATGCTTCTTTGAAGACCACCATACAAGTGATCGTCCCAGAAAATGACATGTGCCTGATGTAGACTTGCGATCCACCTTGTCACCAGCATAATCAGCATACGAGAATCCAACCAGATCAAACTATGAGCCCTTTGGATACCATAATCCTAATGTTGGGGTGTAAGCCAAATATCGAAGAATTCGCTTCACAGCTAAGTGATGCGATTCCTTTGGTGCCACTTGGAATCGAGCACACATGCAAACACTAAGCATAATAGCTGGCCTAGATGCACATACATAAAGTAAAGAACCAATCATGGAGCGGTATACCTTTTGATTGAACTCTTTACCATTGTCGTCGGGACCCAGATGATGTTTGGCTGGCATTGGCGTCGTGAGGCCTTTGCAGTCTTGCATCCCAAATTTCTTCAGGCAATCTTTGAGGTACTTCTCTTGAGATATGAAGATGTCGTTGTGTTGCTGACGTATTTGAAGACCAAGGAAGAACTTCAGCTCACCCATCATGGACATCTGATATTGCTCTTGCATCATATATCCAAACTCTTCACTGTATTTCTGATTGGTGCAGCCGAAGATAATGTCATCCACATATATTTGGCACACAGACAGTTCACCATCATATGTCTTCGTGAAGAGAGTGGGGTCGAGGGAACCAGCTTTGAAGCCTTTGCTCTTCAGGAAGTCTTTGAGTGTGTTATACCAAGCCCGAGGGGCTTGTTTGAGGCCATACAGTGCCTTGTTGAGCTTGTACACCATGTCAGGATCTTTTGGATCTTCAAAGCCAGGCGGTTGTGCAACATACACTTCTTCTTCAATCTTGCCATTGAGAAAAGTGCTCTTCACATCCATTTGATACAGAAGAATGTTATGATGATTTGCATAGGCCAGCAGTATGTGTATGGCTTCAAGCCTAGCCACAGGAGCAAATGTTTCATCAAAGTCAATCCCTTCAACTTGAGTGTATCCTTGAGCAACGAGACGAGCTTTATTTCTGACCACTTGACCATGCTCATCTTGCTTGTTGCGATATATCCATTTAGTGCATATTATACTGTGCTTACGAGGATCAGGACGCTTAACCAGTTCCCATACATTCTTCAGCTCAAACTGTTGAAGCTCTTCTTGCATAGCTTGAATCCATTCAGGTTCCATGAAGGCTTCATCAACTTTCTTGGGTTCAGATATTGAGACGAATGCAAATTGCCCACAGAAGTTTGCTAGTTGTCTTGCCCTTGAACGAGTGAGTGGACCTGGTGCATTGATGCTATCAATTATTCTCTCAATCTGTACTTCATTTGCAACACGAGGATGTACAGGACGAAGATTTTGCTCTTGTTAATCATTGTCATCGTTAGAAGGATTGTCTTCAGGCTGAGCATTATCTTCAGGTTGATCAGGTGCGGAGATGATAAATTCCTCTTCAGGCTGAGCTTCAGATGGTTTGATTTCTCCAGTTCCCATAAGTTTGATTGATTCACTGGATGGAACTTCATCTAGCACATTTGGCAGGTGCTCTCTTTGCGAGCTGTTAGTCTCATCGAACCGCACATCCACAGTTTTAACCACTTTATAGTGTAAGAGATTGAAGACTCTGCAGGAGTGCAAATCCTTTCCATATCCAAGCATAAAACCTTCATGTGGTTTCGGTGCAAATTTTGAAGTGTGATGTGGATCCTTGATGCGGCACCTGGCACCAAATACTCTGAAGTAACTGATATTTGGCTTCTTGCCAGTAAGGAGCTCATAGGATGTCTTGTTGAGAAGCTTGTGAAGATAAGCACGGTTGATGATATGGCATGCAGTATCAATGGCTTCAGGCCAGAATTTTCTTGGAGTCTTGTATTCATCAAGCATCGTCCGGGCCATCTCAATAAGTGTTCTGTTCTTGCGTTCCACGACGCCATTCTGCTACGGCGTGTACGGAGCTGAGAATTCATGTGTAATGCCCAAAGTATCAAGATACGTATCTAGGCTAGTGTTCTTGAATTCAGTGCCATTGTCACTTCTGATGTGCTTTATCTTGACGCCATAGTTGTTCATGGCTCGATTGGCGAAGCGTCTGAAGACATCCTGCACTTCAGTCTTGTAGAGGGATATATGCACCCAAGTATATATTGAATAATCATCAATCAATGACAAAGCCATAGAGACAAGCAGTAGTAGTAAGAGTTGAGTAATGAGTTGGACCGAAAAGGTCCATGTGGAGCAGTTCGAAGGGTTGAGTCGTTGTCATGATTGTCTTAGAGGGATGCTTGGCCCTTGTCATCTTTCCTGCTTCACAGGCACCACATATGTGATCCTTCTTAAACTTGACACCCTCGATGCCTATGACATGCTTCTTTCTTGCAAGAGTGTGCAAGTTCCTCTTGCCAGCATGCCCTAGCCTCCGATGCCAGAGCCAGCATTCTGAAGCTTTTTCTAGAAGACATACGGCAAGTTGTGGTCATGCTGAGAAATCTACCATGTACAAATCATCTTTTCGATACCCTTCAAAAACTAGAGACTTGTCAGATTCCATTAGAACAAGGCAATGATATTTTTCAAACATCACAATCATGTTTAAATCGCAAAGCATTGAGACAGACATTAAGTTGAAACCAAGGGATTCAACAAGCATGACTTTATCCATGTGTTGATCCCTTGAGATTGCAACTCTACCTAGACCCAATACCTTGCTTTTACCAGTGTCAGCAAATGTGATGTGACTTTTGTCAGATGGATGTAAGGTTGAGTCCATAAGAAGACTTCGCTTGCCAGTCATGTGATTAGTACACCCACTATCAATAATCCATTCTGAAGCAGCTGGTGTCGTACCCTATAGAGTAGTTAGGGGGATAGGCTTCACGAAGAGAATTGTGAAGCATAAACATTTGACGAGCAAGTGGATTATGAAAGCTTAGATCAAGGTTAGGACTGATAGGGCAAGTAGCAAGCGACCCAGGAACAAAATACATAATAAGACCATTTGGGCATTTGATCTTGTGCCCTACAAGATGTTTAAGGTCCCCAGCAATAGCTTCAAATGATTTTGGTTTTCAGCTGGAGACCTTTCCCTGCAAAAGAGAGTTAAGCTTTCTTAGCCACCCACATCTTCAAGGGTGGCTTAGAAGCAATGAGTCTAAGTGCAGCATCCGAGAACTTTGGCTTCAGAGCCCTAGCAAAAAGTCTTGCAGGTGGACAATAGTACTCATAAGAATAAGCAGAGTAGTTCTTGGTCTTATGAACATGGCGGTTTGATGAAACGCGCTCATATTCATAGGACTGAGTAAGGTTTCCCTGCAAAAAATTTGCGTTAGTGTGACTCAGGTGAGTCCTCTGTCTGTATGAAACCTTTGGACCGTATGAAGCCTGTGGTCTGGGGTTTATCTTCTTCATGTGTGGTGTCATGACGACATTCACAGGAAGATTCTCCAAACATCTTTTCGGCACCCAGACTTTCTTCATAGGCGGCCCATTCCTACAGTTAGTACCAATATACCTGGCAAACACTTCACCATTCTGATTCTTAAACAGTTTATAGTTTGCATCAAAGGATTCATCAATAACAATGGGATTAGCAAAAGTGAAGCCAGATAGGGTGGATGGATCCGCTGAAGGTTCCTTTGCAGTAAGAGCCATCAGCATTCATTTTCCTTTTGAACCCAACACCCTCTTTCCTAGGGTTTCGGTTCAGGATCAGCCTTTTGAGAACATCACATAGTGTCTAATGCCCTTTGAGACTTTTGAACTTCCCTGTTTCAAGCAATGTCTTCAACCTAGCATTCTCATCAGCAATAGCAGTGGCATCCTCAGTAGAGGGGTTAGTTACCACATCAACAGTTGAAGATAATGCAACAGTAGCAGCAGTAGAACATTTAGCAACAGAAGTAGTGTTATCATGCTCAAGGCATTTAAGACATGGTGGTTCTAATCCTTCCTGAGCGAGACTGATCTGTTCAGCGCGAAGTGACTTGTTTTCCTTTTGAAGATCTTCATGAGCCGCTCTCAATTTCTCACGTTCTTGCTTCCTTTGAAGATAATCATAGGAAAGCTTTTCATGAGTTGTTGAGAGCGTTTCATGACGACTTTCAAGTTCCTCATACTTAACATGAAGATTTTTTATGTCTTCAATTAAGGACTGAGATCGAGTCATTTCAGCGTCCAACAGGTCATTGCTTTTGTCTAACCGTTTTTGAATATGTTCCACAGCTTTCTATTGTTTAGTGGAAAGGGAAGCAAGTTTTGCATAGCTGGGTCCAAATTCATCACCAGATTCATCATCACTGGATTCAGATAGATAGCATTCAGTTACCTTAGCATCTTTTGCCATAAGGCATGATGCAGAAGATGATGATTCTGGTTCAAATGTCATCGCTTTGAGAGATTCCTTAAAGTCCTCAAACCAAGGATCATGAGGAGTTTGATGGCCTTCATAGACCTCAGAGAGACGGTCCCAGATAAGCTTCGCATGATCGAGATGCATGATATTCCTGAACTGATTTTGAGACAGACAGAAGCAGATGACGTCCTTCGCCGTGAGGTTGAGAAGAGTGTACTTGCGAATGTCATCGGCTTCCGCCATCTTGCACAGATCGGTCATACCAATCTCAGTAACGGTCCACAACTCACTGTTTATCGCCGTGAGGCGCTTCTTCATCATGGCCTTCCACTTGGGATACTCATGACCGTCAAAGATGGGGCATGACACAGTCTTCATTCCTGTGGTCGACATAACTAAAACTCCAGGTGGTTAAACCAAAATCACACAGAACAAGGGAGTACCTTGCTCTGATACCAATTGAAAGTGCGTTATATCGACTAGAGGGGGGTGAATAGGCGATTTTTATGAAAGTCTTCAAAACATGGTAGTTTTGAAGACAAACGATAGAAATGAACCTATAACCATGCAGCGGAAGGTAGACTACCCTAGACAAGCCATAGTCAAGTATTCAATGAAGTGAAAGCACAAAGACTAACAGCAGCTAGGCAGTACGGATCAGGATGCAAGATGAAACCAATCTGAACAAACAGTCACACAGTGAAGACAAATGGACAATGCAAATAGGCAATGACTTCACAAGGACCAACTATAAATAAAGAGATGGGAAGGATAGAACCAGTGAGCTTGGTGAAGACAAAGGTTTGGTAGACCAGTTCCAACTGCGATGACAGTTGTACGTCTGGTTAGGGCAGCTAGGTATTTAAACCTGAGGACACACAGTCCCGGACACCCAGTCCTGAACACGCAGCTCAGGACACTCAATCCTCACCGTATTCCCCTTGAGCTAAGGTCACACAGACCTCGCCCAATCACTCTGGTAAGTCTTCGAGGTAGACTTCCAAAACCTTCACAGACTTCGTTCACCGGCGATCCATAATGACTCTTGGATGCTCAGAATGCGACGCCTAACCGGCTGGAGGATTCACAGTCCTCAAGTGTAATAAGTCTTCAGATCACACAAACAGGAAGACTTAAGTGATGCCTAACACTCTTTGGCTCTGGGTGTTTAGGGCTTTATCCTCGCAAGGAATTCTCTCTCAAAGGCTTCAAGGTGGGTTGCTCTCAAACGACAAAAGCCGTTCTCTAACTCTGAGCAGCCAACCGTTTATGGTTGTAGGGGTTGGGCTATTTATAGCCACTGGGCAACCTGACCTGGTTTTTCTGAGATGACCCTTGGTCACTAAGGAACTGACACGTGTTCCAACGGTCAGATTTCAAACACACACGGCAACTTTACTTGGACTACAAGCAAAGCTGACTTATCCAACTCTGGACAAGATTTGCTCTCATAGTCTTCACTCGAAGACATAGGATTTTGGTTAAGCATCACTTCAGTCATTCTGACTGGTTCTCTTGGACCCCACTTAACAGTACGGTGGTTCCTATGACTCAATAAAGAAAAACACAGAACGACGAAACTGCTAAGTCTTCGTGCTCCATAGTCTTCACGCGATGTCTTCACTTATCATAGTCTTCAATGTGAATGTCTTCACATACCACCTCTGACTTCAATGTCTTCATACATTTTTAGGGGTCATCTCTGGTAGGAAAACCGAGTCAATGAGGGACTTATACCTGTGTTATCCTGCAATTCTCACAAACACATTAGTCCCTCAACTAGGTTTGTCGTCAATACTCCAAAACCAACTAGGGGTGGCACTAGATGCACTTACACAAGGATACTCTCTTCTTCGAGGATTGCATTATTGTGCCTAAAAGTGACCTTCGTAAAGTCATTATGAACGAGGCTCACAATTCACTCCTCTCCATCCACCCTAGAAGTACGAAGATGTACCAGGACCTCAAGCAGACGTATTGGTGGACTCGAATGAAGCGTGAGATTGCTCAGTTCGTGAATGAATGTGATGTCTGCAGAAGAGTGAAGGCAGAACACCAACGACCAGCTGGTCTCCTCCAACCTCTTGCCATTCCAGAATGGAAGTTTGACCACATTGAGATGGACTTCGTGACGGGTTTTCCAAAGTCTAAGCGTGGCAGTGATGCTATATTCGCTGTCATCGACAAACTCACTAAAGTGCCTCACTTTCTACCTATCAAAGAGTCTGTCACTGGAGCTCAATTGGCGGAGCTGTATACCTCTCGGATGGTCTCTTTGCACGGCATTCCGCAGTTGATCTCTTCAGACCGTGGCAGCATCTTTACCTCCAAGTTTTGGGATTCTTTTCAGAAGGCCATGGGCACCAACATCTGTTTCAACACAGCTTTTCATCCTCAAACTAGCGGTCAAGTCGAGCGTGTCAATCAGATTCTCTAAGATATGCTCAGGGCTTGCGTTATCTCCTTCGGTATGAAGTGGGAAGATTGTCTTCCATATGCCGAGTTCTCCTACAACAACAACTTTCAATCGAGTTCGTGCAAGGCCCCATTTGAAATTCTCTATGGTAGGAAGTGCCGTACTCCTCTTAACTGGTCAGAGACCGGTGAACGTCAACTTCTTGGAAATGACTTGATCACAGAGGTAGAGGAGATGTGCAAAGTCATTCGTGATAACCTCAAAGCAGCGCAATCGCGCCAGAAGAGATACTATGATAGTAAGCATCGTTATTTGGCTTTAGAGATCGGAGACCATGTTTACCTCCGTGTCTCTCCAATGAAAGGTACTCGTCGCTTCGGTATCAAAGGGAAGCTTGCCCTAGATACGTGGGCCCTTTCAAGATCATCAGCAAGAGAGGCGATCTCGCCTATCAACTCAAGCTTCCTCCAACTTTGCTAATGTGCACGACATGTTCCATGTCTCTCAGCTCCGCAGGTTCTTCAAAACTCCTGACCGTACCGTCAACTTTGAAGACATTGATCTCTAGGAAGACCTTTCTTATCGTGAGCACCCAGTTGCTATTCTTGAAGAGACTGAACGCAAGACTCGCAATAAGTCAATCAAATTCCTCAAAGTCAAGTGGTCACACCATTCCGACCGTGAAGCCACCTGGGAACGCGAGGATCACCTCTGTTCTGAGTACCCGGTGTTTTTCCAGTCCGAGATCTCGGGAGGAGATCCTTTCGTAGTGGCGGAGTGTTGTAACACCCCGGATGTAATTTAGCTTATCTGTACTCCAACTCTTGCCATTTCCGGCCTAAGTTATTTCATTTTCCTCAGGTTCGGTTTTTTATCTCCGTGTGTTGTTGCCTTTTTCATGCATCTCATATCATGTCATCATGTGCATTGCATTTGCATACGTGTTCGTCTCATGCATCCGTGCATTTTCCCCGTTGTCCGTTTTGCATTCCGGCGCTCCTATCTCCTCCGGTGCCCATTTCTACCTCTTTTCGTGTGTGGGGCTTAAACATTTCCGGATTGGACCGAGACTTGCCATGCGGCCTTGGTTTACTACCGGTAGACAGCCTGTCATGTTTCGTGCCATTTGGACTTCGTTTGATACTCCAACGGTTAACCGAGGGACCGAAAAGGCCTCGTGTGTGTTGCAGCCCAACACCCTTCCATTTTGGCCCAAAACTCACCTAAACCCTCTCCATCGTCTCGGTCGTTCGATCACGATCGCGTGGCCGAAAACCACACTCCATTTGGAGCTTCCTAGCTCCCTCTATGCCTATAAATAGATCCCCTTCCGAAATCACGGGTCTTCTTCCCCCTAACCCTAGTCCCGCTCCTCTCCGCGCGGCCGGACACGTCCGCTGGCCGCCGGACACACCACCGCCACCAACCACCGACTGCCACATGGCCTGCGCCGCCTCCCACCGCTTCGGCCAGCGGGAACCCGCATCGGGCCCTCCAAGCCCATCGGCCCCGCGCCCGACGCTGCCCGCCGCGCCGCCCATCCGCCTCGTCGTCGGCCGGTCGCCGCCCTCCACCGACTTCGCCGTCCTCC
>NC_041384.1:255295313-255333471 GCF_002162155.2 Triticum dicoccoides | reverse complement strand
CCATCGACGTCCGCAGCTACGGCCACCGGTGCGCGCCGCCCCAGCCACCGGCGCCCGCGACCACCCCACCGACGTCCGCCGCCGGCTCCACTCCTCCCGGCGTCCTCCTCCGACCGCGACGAGCTCCGGCCACCAGCACCATCTCCGGCGACCTCCAGTGAACAGTGTCGCCGACGAACCTCGGGATCCACTCCGGCCGGATCTCAGATCTGGAATAGTCTCTCGGTTGACTTTTTCCCAGGAACCCTATTTTTTTTTTGCATTCTTGCTCATGTCGTATATCTGCATCCGTAGCTCCGATTCACGCGTGTTGCATATCAAAATGTTCGTCTCAACGAGTACATCATTTCATCTCATTGCATCATTTTCATTTGAGCTCATCGTGATGCCTGAAATGCTGTTGGAAGAGGGCTATGTGGTTAATTTGTCAGATCTGTTGCATCAAATAGCTATTTGTCATTTTTGCCATGTTTAATGTGTGCATGATATGCTCCTGAGCTCTACATGAGTTTTGTTATATGCCATGCCATCTTTACAGAGGTGCTTACCATGTATTTTTGTGTTATGTGTGTTGACTAGCACAAGCTTCCAAAGTAGCGTAATCGGTAATGCTGATTTCAGGGACTTAGAATTTCACTAAGTCCTTGTCCTGATTTTGTCGGTATGCCATATGTTCATGTTGTTTTCTAGTGATACGTGCCTCTTTTGAGCATGATCAGTTAGGATTTTTTGTTAACATTGTGGTGTTCTATCCATCCGTGTCTTTGTTTGCATTTATGGAGCATCCTAGCTTGAGTCAATCGAGCTCTACTTTTGCTATTTTGTGAATCCTGACAAATTGTTGACTTGTTAGCGATTTTGCCGAGGATGTTGCTATTAATCCGTGCATGTGATGTTGTTGTTCTTGCCATGTCTAGCTCCTATGCCATGTCTTCGTGATGGGTGTATGCTTAGTTTGTCATGCCATGATCTGTAGTGAGTGCATCGAGCTCGTAAACATGCCTACTCGTTAACTGAACTGCATGCTCCAGTTTTTCACTAAGTCTAAGATCTGTTTATGTTTTTGCCATGTTCACATGCTTGCAATTGTATTTTCTTATCCCTTTTGGCTCAAGGTCACTAAGGGACTTTTGTTAAGTGCTTTGAGTAGCTTCATTCCATGCCTTGATTTTCCATGTTAAGTTCTTGTAGCATGTCGTTTTCATGCTCTAAAGTGTGCTTCCTAATGTTAAATTCCAGACTTGTGTTAATTTCACTAAGTCTGAAACCAGTTATCATTTGCATTTTTGCCATGCTTGTTTGAACCTGTTAAAGGATGAATTAACCGTAGCTCAGTGTTCATCTTTTGTCAAGAATCATTAATGAATCCCTGCCATGTATTTTGTTGTCATGTTTGATTGCTGTAGCATATTTATCTTGATGCATTTAGATGGTTACTTGCTGATTATCGCAGACCCGTGCCATATTTGTTTTGCTTGCCATTTCCAAACCGTGCATCCGATTCCGGTGATCTTTATATCGATTTCAACCGAAATCACCTCACCTTTCCAGCGGCACTCTTGGATTTCCCAGTTGAGGCCAGGTTCAATCATTCCTTGTCAAATCTTGCATATGCATCACATATCTCATCCCGCATAGCATACCATGTTTGCATCATGTTGTTTGAGCATTGCACGTGGTTGATTGTGTTACTTTTGCTTGTTTGTCTTGTTTGGGTAGAGCCGGGAGACGAGTTCGAACGAGGAGCCCGTTGAGTTCTCTTACGAGGATCCAGTCAACTCTGACAACTTTGCAGGCAAGATGATCATACCCTTGAAATCACTTCTATCTTTGCTTGCTAGATGCTTGCTCTTTTGCTATGCCTATGCTATGATACCTACCACTTGCTTATCATGCATCCCAAATTGCCATGTCAAACCTCTAACCCACCATGTCCTAGCAAACCGTTGATTGGCTATGTTACCGCTTTGCTCAGCCCCTCTTATAGCGTTGCTAGTTGCAGGTGAAGATTGGAGATCGTTCCTTGTTGGAACATTGTTTATTGTTGGGATATCACTATATTATCTTGTTATCTTAATGCATCTATATACCTGGTAAAGGGTGGAAGGCTCGGCCTTTCGCCTAGTGTTTTGTTCCACTCTTGCCGTCCTAGTTTCCGTCATATCGGTGTTATGTTCCCGGATTTTGCGTTCCTTAAGCGGTTGGGTTATAATGGGAACCCCTTGACAGTTCGCCTTGAATAAAACTCCTCCAGCAATGTCCAACCTTGGTTTTACCATTTGCCACCTAGCCTCTTTTTCCCTTGGGTTTCCGGAGCCCAAGGGTCATCTTTATTTAAACCCCTCTGGGCCAGTGCTCCTCTGAGTGTTGGTCCGACCGAGTAGACTGCGGGGCCACCTCGGGGAAAATTGAGGGTTGGTTTTACTCATAGGATGTCTCATCTGATTGTGCCCTGAGAACGAGATATGTGCAGCTCCTATCGGGATTTGTCGGCACATTCGGGCGGTGTTGCTGGACTAGTTTTACCATTGTCGAGGATGTCTTGTAAAACCGGGATGCCGAGTCTGATCGGAATGTCTCGGGAGAAGGAATATCCTTCGTTGACCGTGAGAGCTTGTGATGGGCTAAGTTGGGACTCCCATGCAGGGATTTGAACTTTGGAAAGCCGTGCCCATGGTTATGGGCAGATGGGAATTTGTTAATGTCCAGTTGTAGATAACTTGAAACTTAACTCAATTAAAATGAATCAATCGCGTGTGTAACCGTGATGGTCTCTTCTCAGCGGAGTCCGGGAAGTGAACACAGTGTTGGAGTAATGCTTGTCGTAGGTTTCTATAGTATCACTTCTTGATCATAGTTCTTCGTTCGTGCTTTGCCTTCTCTTCTTGCTCTCTTTTGCGAACAGGTTAGCCACCATATTTGCTAGTCGCTTGCCGCAGCTCCACATATTACCTTGCCTTACCTATAAGCTTAAATAGTCTTGATCGCAAGGGTGCGAGATTGCCGAGTCCCCGTGACTCACAGTTTACTTCCAAAACCAGATGCAGGGACCGATGATACCGTTCCAGACGATGAGCTTGAGCTCAAGTGGGAGTTCGATGAAGACTCTCGCCATTACTATGTGTCTTTCCTAGATGATCAGTAGTGGTGCCCAGTTGGGGCGATCGAGGTCCGTGTTGCATGTGGGCTTGATCTTTATTTTGGTACCGTAGTCGGACCATGAGTGTATTGGATGATTGTAATGTTATTCATGTATTTGTGTGACATGGCGGGTGTATGCCAACTATGTACCTTTACACCTTTTATCTATTTACATGGGTTGTTGTGAAGATTACCTTACTTGCGACATTGCTTTCAATGCGGTTATGCCTCTAAGTCGTGCTTTGACACATAGGAGATATAGCCGCATCGAGGGTGTTACATATTAATCCTAGTATTATTTTTCTTGCTTGGGTTTATTTTTTCCAAAGGAATTATTACTCCGGTTTGTTTCATCATCTATACACAGGTCTATCAAATGGTGGCCGCCTTAACTACGGCCGTGTGGTGGTTCAGTCAGTTTTCGTATACAGTTCAGCAAATGTCGCATCTGGAACTCAGACCGGCCTGCAAATTCGGGCTTGGACATGCCTTCACTGCGTCACGCCGATGCCCTACATCGACATGACTTCGGCGCCAGGCCACATATCTTTCAATAAATTATTTTTGCGAAAATCAATTATCCTTTTTGGACCGCACTATTTTATGTGTGTAGGTGATCGACTTTGACTATGTCACGTGGTCTCTTCGGCAAGCCGACGTCATCGTCCTAATCAGCGTAAATCGGCTCGCATGATCACCTTGTTGGTCATGTTGCCATACCGACATGTTCAGTTGCCTCGGGGACTTCGGCATCGCCGAGAGAGCTCTACCCCATCGAGAGTTCAGCGCACATGCCATATTTCTTTTATTACTCACTTTGCATAAATTATTGATCATGCAATTTTTTTATTATTATCCCTATTACCTCCGGCTTGCACTATTTTCTGTTCATAGGTAGACAATCCAGGCAGCACTGTCACCGCGGCGTACCGATGTACCATGTCACCTCGGCTGACTGGGGGCTTCCTCATCACTTCATTAACACACGCTGGGGGCTTCGGCGACACACTACCGGCCTGCTCCGTCATCGCGGTCGGACTGGGGTTTTCACCTCGCCCATCGACTATGTTGTATCACCACTTCATCAAGCCGAGTTCTTTACTCAGACATCTTGGGACCGGCTTGGGGGCTGGGATCTCGTCCTGCCACAATCTCAGCCTACGTCATCAACATCGTGCACATTAACCAGCTAAGTCGCTTTCATGCTCAAAAACTTTTAGTTTTAAATTTTGTTCAATTCGACCAAGCATTATACTTTTCGGCACAAAGCTGTCAGGACCCCGATCCTAAGTCACACCGATCTAGCATGTAACACTTCATATCACTTTGCGGCCTCACGCATGGTATTTCCCACGGGTGCCACCTTACCTGGCCTGGGACCGTTTGCGCCTTTTGGCTCACGTATATGATAGTGTTGCTAGCATCCATATGACAGAGAACCCGGGCCGATATGACTAGTCGTGAACCCAAAGTGGCACTAACTTATGGGGACAGGCATACATGTAACAACATCGAACATGTCGGTCATCAGCGTGTGAATCCGGGCTGTAGCAACTGGGCTAACAGGACTCCGGGAACCCGGGCTGTAGCAGACTAGCAGGACTCCCAAAGTCACCTCGTGACATTTCCCCGAAGGGAAAGACACAAGAACGAAGTGAATCACATGCCAACCAGTCTAAGTGTTTCGGAGCAGTAGTACTGGGCTAGCAGGACTCCCGTAAACCAGGCTGTAGCAGACTACCAAGGCTCAGTGGAAGCACCAGACTACATTTCCCCATAAGAGAGGCTACCAAGGATAAACAACTAGGTTGTCGGATCCCACACATACCAAGCATTCAATCATACACACAATATGCTCGATATGTGCAAATACAACACGGCATCACAACAAGACTCTACGACTCAGAGTATTTATTCATTAGGCTCCGAGGAGCGAGATATTACAAACATGGGTCTCATGACCCAACAATCATAGCATACACACAACAAGCACATGCGGAAGCTTAACCTGTCTGAGTATAGACAACTACAAATGAAGAAGGCTGAGAAGCCTGACTATCTACAAGAACCTGCCAAGGGCACAAGATCGTAGCTGAGGTAGCAAGCTAAACGTCGAAGTCCTCACGGAACTACTAGCGAGACTGATGTCTCTCTGCAAAACATAAATTAAGAAAACATGAGTACAAATGTACTCAGCAAGACTTACATCAGAACTAACTACATATGCATCGGTATCAACAAGGGGAGGTGGTGGAGTTTAACTACAGCAAGCCAGCTTTGACTCAGTGGCTAACCTGAACTACGACTGCAAGCAACTCTTTTGAGGTGGCGCACACGAGTCCACATATTCACCATTCAATACACCACTATGGATCTGCTCCCGTCTCCCTACGAGAAGGCCATCCATAGCACACACATTTATCTTGCGAGTTTTAGAGTATCCACTTTCACTTGTCTATGAACTGTTATAGGCAACCCATAAGTCCTTTACCGTGGACACGGCTATTCGAATAGATCATTTATAACCCTGCAGGGGTGTACTTCTTCACACATGTTTCCACCACTTAGCGTATGCACACAACATGTGCTCGGCAGACTTCAAGCGAAAGCCGACGTGGGTGTAGACCATGACCTAACTAACCACACAAGTCTCTAGTCTAGGTTTATCGCCTATTCGGGTTCCATCCGCGAGGAGATCTGGCCGGAGTTTCGCTCACAACCCCAAACAATGTGTGCATGGTTCCTGAGACACCAAACGGGCGCCCGGTACATCTTGCCACGGTGTATCTACCGCATCATAGCCCACCACTAGGGTCAGCGCTACGCACGGCCTCCAACACATATCCTACAAACACCAGAAACTAGTTGCAACTCCTGGACAGAGAACAGGGGCGGTCAATAAGTCGAGCGGGGTCATATTTTAGGGCCCAACATGTGGTAGTAGCTGTTCATGGATCTCAAACACAGAACTCAGTTCCTGAGGATGGTTTCAATGAGACAACCCACAATGTACTCCTACATGGCCTCTCACCGCTACCTTTACCAAATCGTGTTCACACACTTAGCTCACACACAGTAGGACATGTTCATCACCATTCCAATTCATTCCCGATGAATCAGACCCGACTCAACTCTAAGCAGTAGCAGGCATGACAAACAAGCATGAATGAGTAGGCACATCAGGGCTCAAAAAACTCCTACTCATGCTAGTGGGTTTCATCTATTTGCTGTGGCAATGACAGGTCATGCAGAGGAAAAGGGGTTCAGCTACCGCAACATGAAACAGTTGAATCGTTGTTGTCGTAATGCAGTAAAAGAGAGCAGGAGCGAGAGAGTGGGATTATATCAGAATGAACAAGGTTTTTTTGCTTGCCTGGCACTTCTGAAGATAATATAGTTCTTCATCGGTGTCATCAATCATGTCGTCAGAAACATCGTCGACTGAGAGGGGACGGTTATCGGCAAACAGAGAAGGACACAATCAATGCAGTGCGACAATATGATGCATGAATGTGACATGGAAATATGATGTTGATTGGCCTAATGCAACTAGCAACAAGTTAAATGGAGTTGGTTTGAACACTAAGTTCAAAATCAAACTCCATATGTGCTTTCTTAAATGCCATTTAATTGAATTGTCCTAAACAGAGGATATAAGTTGCTCTCACATGCTTGAAAATGCCATAAACAGATTCTTTGGATTTTTCTTATCATTTTTCATATATAAATTATTTCATTTGGAGTTATGGTTTATTTTCTATGATTTTTAGAAGTTTAGGGTATTTCCTGAAAATAAATAAATCATTTCTGCTTTATTTAAAATCCCAGAAACATATACTGCATCATCATGACATCAGGCTGAGGTCAGCAGGTCAATGAAGTCAGCCAGGTCAACCCTGACCTATGGGACCCACAGGTCAGTGACACAACAAACTAAGTCTATTAGTTAGTGCTAAGTTAAATACTAACCTAACTTAATTAGGGCATGGGCCCACATGTCAGTGATACAGAGTTAGTTAGTGAGGTGATTAACCTCTAACAGTGGTAATTAGGACTAATTAAAACCTAAACTAACTCTAGTCGGAGGCCGGCCCCACATGTCATCGACACAGGGGGGCCCAGTCGTGGTCAAAGTGGATCAACCCCACCGGCGACTTGACGCCGGCGAGGCCCGTCGTGGCGGCGAGCCTCGGGTTTGCGTCTCCGGCGACCAAATTGAATGTGGAGGGCATCTACGCGGAGCTGGCAAACACGCGCATCCAACGGGGCAATTGGGAGCAGCTAGGGTGGCCGGAGCTCGCCGGATAGAGCTGGCGGCGGCGGTCGACGTGCGGATGTGCTCGGGGTCGGTGTTATACTGCATGGCAGGGGCCACGGAGGGGTGCTACGGGCACCTGGTGATGCACTGAGTGCTATGATGTGCTCAGTTGCGGCTCTAGGTGACGGTGGCCATGGTGGCGGTATCGCTGGTGGAGCCAAGCTCCCGGCCACGACGGCAAAAGCGTTAGCGGAAGCAAAAGAGCCAGAGGAGAGGGAGGATCGAAGCGGAAGCTCAAAAAGGTTGCAGTGGAGTGAACGGCGAGCTCGGAGGTGGCCGGAGCTGAGCACGGTGATGAGGGGGATCTCTGGCGACCGAACTGTGAGGAGGAGCTCGATGGAGGCAGTGGAGCGCGTCGGCGGCGTGTGGCTCATCGAGGAGGTCGGGGCGTCGACGCGGAGCTCGCAGGAACTTTGAGGAGGCGAGGGGGAGGCGATAGCTACGCAGGCGACAGCGGCAAGCTCGCGGGCGAATTGGCCATGGCGGGAGAGGCGAGGGACAGAGCAGGGGGGAGAGTGAGAGAGTCAGAGCGATCGGGACGGCACCGAGGAGGTTGGCCACGGTGTCGAGCTGGCCTGGGGACACAGGCAGACGCCCTGGTGGCGTGGTGCTCTCGGGCGCGCGCGCGTGCTCATCCTTCTGGCTCATGGAGGAGGACGACTGGCGTGGCCAGTCGGCTGGGCCGGCTTGCTGGGCCAGAGCAGGTGGTCCGCCAGGTGAGGTTACTTTCTCTCTCTTTCTAATTTAGTTTCTGTTTTCTATTTTTCTGTTATTGGTTTTGATTTGATTTAAAACATCAAATAATTTTTTGAACTTTCTATAAATTGTTATGTGAGCTCAGAAACTAGTCCAAGGTCACAAGCAACTTACAAAAATATTTGAACTTTATTTCTTATATAACAGGAATAAATTCAACTCAAATATGTCATTGATTTAAGTCAATGGCCCAAAAGAAATATTTCTGTGATTCCAAAAATATTGGTTTGAATTTTTCCTCGTACTAATATTTTCACAGAGTAACAGGAACATTTCTTTTGACTCATTTGATGAGAATTAAATGTTGATTATTTTTAAAAGGTTTCTGAGGCTTTGAAAATTCCCTCAATTCAATTTCAGAATTTAGACATGATGATCATGCAAGGACAAGCAAAGGCTAAATTAGGGCTGTGACAAAAGTTGTTTGGGACAAAATTCCTTGTCATAACTTTGTTTGTGACTCGCATATTCAAATACCCCGTTTATTTGGGGGCTTCCTTTATGAAGCTTTTCCTCTTGCATTTGATTATACTTGTACAGCTTCGTTCCTTGTTCGTGTATTACGCCACAATATGCACCGTATTGACTTAAGCGATTTGCAAGCTAGGTTGCCTAGCTCCTGTTCTTACCCCTACGTTCCCGATTGTTCGGCTAGGGAGTAAAGGGAGCACCTCTGCGATTGTCATGACCGGGTCCTCCGAGCTCTGACCTCAGACTGGGTGAAGCAGAAAGCTAGCGCTCTTATTTCTTGCAATCATGGTCGACACACAACGGAACTCATGAGTACAAAAAATCTATTGCACAAGTCTCGTAGTAATAATGAGCACTGAAGAAAGGTATCGGTGGGGGTACTATTTTCTTCGAAGATGCTTCTTACACTACGTCTGTAATATAGCATAAGTTCCCTAAGCGCGCTTTGTCTGTTACAGCCTTATGGCCCGGTTGCCTGGTTATCGGAAACACTATCGATATTCTCGACAGGTGGAGTACATAAAACTTTTCGGTCCTTGACCGAAGAGGGAGAAGCTGACGGTCGGTTAAGACGTGTTTAAAGTTCGGGTGAACAAAGATATGATATTAGTACTTCGGTACATACAATCATTATACATAAAATTCTTTTACCCAAGTCACCTGGGGGCTCTTAAAATTTATATATGAGCTATAAATGTGTTTTCTTCTTGGTCGTTGTCAAAACACGACAGAAGCACAATTTTTTATTTCTCTTCAAATTTTCGGATTGGCAACGAACACTTGATCTTGTTCGGACGTCATGTTTTTACTGATGTTTTTTGGTTTTCCAAGCTTTTTGGCACTTTTAAACTATTTGTGTGTTTCCAGCACAAGTCTCACAGTGCAACGCCGGACACCTTCATAGATTCGGCAAAAACATTCTCAGATATTGCTATATATGCATCGGTTTCGAATTGTGTCTTCGGTCAATAGTTGGGTTGCCCGACTCTTGTGCTTGCCTCCTACGTTCCTCTTTGTTTGGCTAGGTGTGCAAAGGGAGAACCACTGCGATTGTGCTTCCAGCTCACATGGTTAAGCACCTCAGTGGAGAAAGCCAAAAACTAACTGTCACAAATAAGCGTAAACTGGTCAGCAATCCGATGACTGTGTTAAATGATGGGCCATTCATTACATTGGCCGAAGTGTTTACGGCTTGAC
Organism: Triticum dicoccoides; assembly: GCF_002162155.2. Classification (NCBI taxonomy): domain Eukaryota; kingdom Viridiplantae; phylum Streptophyta; class Magnoliopsida; order Poales; family Poaceae; genus Triticum; species Triticum dicoccoides. Next base: position 255,323,588 of record NC_041384.1, on the reverse strand, counting down.
CTCGAGTGTCGCCGAACACTGCCGGGGGCTAGTAACTGGCCTCCCAAACTAAATCCTTGATATTTTCCTCTTACATTAGAGCTGAGGTTTCATGATCATGCTTAGCATGACAACCCAAAGAAAGGAACCGATAGCGGGACTATTTTCTTTGGAAGACATTTCTTATGTTAAACAATAATATAACATATCTCCCTGTGTACCTTTGTTTATAAAACCGTATGGCCAGATTGCCTTGTTTGTCATAAATCTTTGCCCTCATAAAGGCTTTATAAAGTAGGACAAACACTCCTCGGCTACTGGCCAAGGAGGTGGAAGCCGATGGTCGGTCAACAAAGTTTTGTACAATGCGGATCCGAGCATTAATGACGTAAAGTACTTGGATACATAAAGTCATTACACATAATTTGTGATTTTACTATGGATATCGATCCTTAATTCGGCCACCCGTGCCCGCATTAAGGCCCGGGGGCTACTGGGCTTCGGGCTTATTATTTACAAATATTAAAGGGGCACATCGATCCCCTGATCTGGTGTTGCCACCCGACCAGTGTCTCAGGGGCTACTGCATTGGCAATCCATTGCAGAAAATTTAAGTGCAATATAGTTTTCGAGGAGATTATGATCCTCAGGTTGGTCGGCCGCACCCAACCTGAGTCTCGAGGACTCTGCACACCGCTTTTTGTCCCGAAGTATTCTGCCGAGCTAGGAGTTGGTCCTCAGACTGATTTTGGAAATCAACCTGAGTCTCAGCAGCTACTGGGATCAGCAGTTTTATGTCATCCTTCAAGTGCATCTCGGGTTTTGGATCGATACACACCTTGAGGGCTACTGGATATATATCTCGGCAGAGAATAAATTTCACCAATAAAAAATATTGACACAAAATCGGCCCATAGTCGGGGTGGTGCACCACCTCGGAACCAGTCAGGCATAAAGCTCGGGCGCTAGCGGCTAGCTCCATAGAGGGCATTTCCGGCATTCAGCTCGGCCAAACTCCTTCAACTTTTTTGGACCAAGATGATCTATGACATCTTGGATATAGTCCGACATTGGAGCTTGGACACAGTCCGGTGTTGGAGCTCGGATATATTTCGGCATTGGAGCTTCGACACAGTCCGACATTGGAGATCAGATACATTTCGGCGTCGGAGCTCAGAAGCAGTCCAGCATTGGTGCTCCGCTGCAAAAGATACCTCGAATGCAGTCCGGCGTTGGATCTCGGACGCAAGAGGGCACTGCCTCCCGGGAACAACTTCAAAACCCGAGGTGTGGCATAAAAATAACAAGGCATTGATAAAGGCCGGAAACTTAAAGGGGCTCCTTGGATACCCGACGTGTAAACTCTTAGGATGCACTTCGGCGATCCTCAAGATCGAAGATGGGAAGATTTGTTGAACAGTTTTCAAGACCAAAGATGAAGAACAGTCCGGAAGAATCGAGGAGCGTCCTTAACTTGAAGACCGGTTCAAGGGGCTACTGACGGTGTCCTGGACTAGGGGGTACTCACCACGTTATCTCCCGATCTGTTAGATTGGGCCGAGGACCCCCATGGCCACATACTCATGGGCCAGTTCGGACAGTTGCCGCATACAAGGAAGATTCCACAAGACTTGGCGATCAAGACAAGGACTTCTCCCCACCGGCGCATTCGGCAAGGACTCTTGTTATCCTAGGCCTCTAGTGCATTATATAAACCGAGGCCAGGCTAGTCGATAGATATATACGTACAATCATACCATAGGCTAGCTTCTAGGGTTTAGCCTCTTCGATCTCGTGGTAGATCAACTCTTGTACTACTGATATCATCAAGAACAATCAAGCAGGACGTAGGGTATTACCTCCATCAAGAGGGCCCGAACCTAGGTAAACATCGTGTCCCCTGCCTCCTGTTACCATCCGCCTTAGACGCACAGTTCGGGACCCCCTACCCGAGATCCGCCGGTTTTGACACCGACAACCACTTAGTTTCTTTTTGAGCTTTCATATCCTTATAGCTCTAGTGCATCCATTGCATGGCAATCCTTACTCACTCACATTGATATCTATTGATGGGCATCTCCATAGCCCGTTGATATGCCTACTTAATGTGAGACTATCTTCTCCCTTTTTGCCTTCTCCACAACCACCACTCTATTCCACCTATAGTGCTATATCCATGGCTCACGCTCATGTATTGCGTGAAGATTGAAAAAGTTTTGAGAATGTCAAAAGTATGAAACAATTATCGGGCTTGTCATCGGGGTTGAGCATGATTTAAATATTTTGTGTGGTGAAGATATAGCATAGCCAGACTACATGATTTTGTAGGGATAACTTTCTTTAGCCATGTTATTTTAAGAAGACATAATTGCTTTGTTAGTATGCTTGAAGTATTATTATTTTTATGTCAATATGAACTTTTGTCTTGAATCTTTCAGATCTGAATATTCATACCACAATTAAAAATAATTACATTAAAATTATGCCAAGTAGCACTCCGCATCAAAAATTCTGTTTTTATCATTTACCTACTCGAGGACGAGCAGGAATCAAGCTTGGGGATGCTTGATACGTCTCCAACGTATTTATAATTTTTGATTGCTCCATGCTATATTATCTACTGTTTTGGACATTATTGCGCTTTATTATTCACTTTTATATTATTTTTGGGACTAACCTATTAACCGGAGGCCCAGCCCAGAATTGCTTGTTTTTGCCTATTTTAGGGTTTCGAAGAATATGAATATCAAACGGAGTCCAAACGGAATGAAACCTTCAGGAACGTGATTTTTAGGAAGATTATGATCCAGGAGACTTGGACCCTACGTCAAGAAAAGAAACAGGAGGCCACGAGGTAGGGGGGCGCGCCCACCCCCACCAGGCGCGCCCTCCACCCTCGTGGTCCCCCTGTTGCTCCACCGACGTACTCCTTCCTCCTATATATACCTATGTACCCCCAAACGATCAGATACGGAGCCAAAACCCTAATCCACCACCATAACTTTCTGTATCCATGAGATCCCATCTTGGGGCCTGTTTCTCAGCTCCGCCGGAGGGGGCATCGATCACGGAAGGCTTTTACATCAACACCATAGCCTCTCCGAAGAAGTGTGTGTAGTTTACCTCAGACCTTCGGGTCCATAGTTAGTAGCTAGCTGGCTTCTTCTCTCTTTTTGGATCTCAATAAAATGTTCTCCCCCTCTCTTGTGGAGAACTATTCGATGTAATCTTCTTTTTGCGGTGTGTTTGTTGAGACCGATGAATTGTGGGTTTATGATCAAGTCTATCTATGAACAATATTTGAATCTTCTCTGAATTCTTTTATGTATGATTGGTTATCTTTGCAAGTCTCTTCGAATTATCAGTTTGGTTTGGCCTACTAGATTGATCTTTCTTGCAATGGGGAAGTGCTTAGCTTTGGGTTCAATCTTGCGGTGTCCTTTCCCGGTGACAGTAAGGGCAGCAAGGCACGTATTGTACTATTGCCATCGAGGATAACAAGATGGGGTTTTCATCATATTGCGTGAGTCTATCCCTCTACATCATGTCATCTTGCTTAAGGCATTACTCTGTTTTTAACTTAATACTCTAGATGCATGCTGGATAGCAGTCGATGAGTGGAGTAATAGTAGTAGATGCAGGCAGGAGTCGGTCTACTTGTCTCGGACGTGATGCCTATATACATGATCATACCTAGATATTCTCATAACTATGCTCAATTCTATCAATTGCTCAACAATAATTTGTTCACCCACCGTAGAATACTTATGCTCTCGAAAGAAGCCACTAGTGAAACCTATGGCCCCTGGGTCTATCTTTATCATATTGATCTCCTACTACTTAGTTATTTCCTTTGCTATTTACTTTGCCTTTATTTTACTTTGCATATTTTATCATAAAAGTACCAAAAATATTATCTTATCATATCTATCAGATCTCACTCTCGTAAGTGGCCTTATATGGATTGACAACCCGTATTTGCGTTGGTTGCGAGGATTTATTTGTTTTGTGCAGGTGCGAGGGACTCGCGTGTAGACTCCTACTGGATTGATACCTTGGTTCTCAAAAACTAAGGGAAATACTTACGCTACTTTTCTACATCATCCCTTCCTCTTCGGGGAAAACCAACGCAGTGCTCAAGAGGTAGCATGAAGGATTTCTGGCGTCGTTGCCGGGGAGGTCTACGCAAAAATCAACATACCAAGTACCCATCACATACCCTTATCTCCCGCATTACATTATTTTCCATTTGCCTCTCGTTTTCCTCTCCCCCCACTTCACCCTTGCTGTTTTATTCGCCCTCTCTCTCTATCCTCCCTCTCCCTCTCTATTTGCCTCTTTTTGCCCGCTTGCTTTTTGTTTGCTTGTGTGTTAGTTTGCTTGCTTGTCACGATGGCTCTACCTAAATTTGGTGACCTTCACCTTAAAAGATTAGAAGAGATCGAAAGCAATGTCAGGTGTTTCCTGATCTTGCAATTTGAACATAATAGTTTCTTCAGAAACGAGCTTAAAGAACAGAAATTTTTTATGAGTTTTATGAATAAAGAGCTTGATGATATGTCTAAAGAATTCGATGGTTTAAGATCCCAAATTGCTCATCTTGAGAAATTAACTGCTGAAATTTCGGATAGGCAGGCTACCTTAGTTAAGAAGATGACCGCTAAACTGTATTGCTATGAAAATAAAGATGAAGATCTAAAAGTTATTGATGTGTCCCCTATTAAATCTTTGTTTTGCAATATGACTCTTGATAATGATGGGACTAAATATGATCCACCTTTACCTAGAAGGCGTTCCAAGAATTCAGAATTTGTTGATCTTGATGCTAAATTTGATAAAAGTGGGATTGAAGAAATTAAAACCCTAAATTTTTCTAAACCCACTTTATGGATTTCAAGGAATTTAGCTATGAAAATTTCTCTTTGATTGATTGTATTTCCTTGTTGCAATCCGTGCGAAATACTCCTCATGCTTATAGTCAAAATAAAGCGTTTACTAAACATATCATTGATGCCTTGATGCAATCTTATGAAGAAAAACTTGAATTGGAAGTTTCTATCCCTAGAAAACTTTATGATGAGTGGTAACCAACTATTCTAATTAAAATTAAAGATGATTAATGTTATGCTTTATGTGATTTGGGTGCTAGTGTTTCCATGATTCCAAAGACTTTGTCTGATTTGTTAGGTTTCCGTGATTTTGATGATTGCTCTCTAAACTTGCACCTTGCGGATTCCACTATTAAGAAACCTATGGGATGAATTAATGATGGTCTTATTTTTGCAAATAGGAATTATGTGCCCATAGATTTTATTGTTCTTGACATAGATTGCAATCCTTCATGTCCTATTATTCTTGGTAGACCTTTCCTTAGAACGATTGGTGCAATTATTGATATGAAGGAAGGAAATATTAGATTCCAATTGCCATTAGGGAAAGGCATGGAACACTTTACTAGAAATAAAATTAAATTACCTTATGAATCTATTATCAGAGCCACTTATGGATTGCCTAACAAAGATGGCAATACCTAGATCTATTGTTGCTTGTTATGCCTAGCTAGGGGCGTTAAACGATAGCGCTTGTTGGGAGGCAACCCAATTTTATTTTTATTCCTTGATTTTTGCTCCTGTTTAGTAATAAATAATTTATCTATCCTCTATTTTGGTTGTGTTTTTTGTGCTTAATTAGTGTTTGTGCCAAGTAGAACCGTTGGGAAGACTTGGGGAAAGTCTTGTTCAACTTGCTGTAAAAAATAGAAACTTTAGCGCTCACGAGAACTACTGCCATTTTTATTTGGAAAGTGATATTTAGTTAATTATTTTTGAAGATGATTAATATATAAATTACTCACGTACAGAAATTTATTTTAGAATTTTTGGGGTTCCATATCTTGCGCTAGCTACAGATTACTACAGACTGTTCTGTTTTTGACAGATTCTGTTTTTCGTGTGTTGTTTGCTTATTTTGATGAATCTATGGCTAGTAAAATAGTTTATAAACCATAGAGAATTTAGAATACAGTAGTTATAATACCAATATAAATAAATAATGAGTTAATTACAGTACCTTGAAGTGGTCTTTTATTTTTTTTTGCTAACGGAGCTCACGAGATTTTCTACTTTAAGTTTTGTGTTGTGAAGTTTTCAAGTTTTGGGTAAAGATTTAATGGATTATGTAACAAGGAGTGGCAAGATCCTAAGCTTGGGTATGCCCATGGAACCCCCAATATAATCTAAGGACACCTAAAAGCCAAAGCTTGGGGATGCCCCGAAAGGCATCCCCTCTTTCGTCTACTTCTATCGGTAACTTTACTTGGAGCTATATTTTTATTCGCCACATGATATGTGTTTTGCTTCGAGCGTCTTGTATTATTTGAGTCTTTGCTTGTTTTACCACAATCATCCTTTTGTACACACCTTTTGAGAGATCCATACATGATTTTTAATTTGTTAGAATACTCTATGTGCTTCGCTTATATCTTTTGAGTTATATAATTTTGCTGTAGTACTTCACTTATATCTTTTAGAGCATGGTGGTGGATTTGTTTTATAGAAACTATTGATCTCTCATGTTTCACTTAGATTATTTTGAGAGTCTTAATAGCATGGTAATTTGCTTTCAATCCTAATATGCTAGTTATTCAAGAATAAAAAAAATTCTCTTATGAGTGTGTTGAATACTATGATAAGTTTGATACTTGATAATTGTTTTGAGATATGGAGATGCTGATATTAAAGTAATGCTAGTTGAGTAGTTGTGAATTTGAGAAATACTTGTGTGGAAGCTTGTGATTCCCATAGCATGCACGTATGGTGAACCGTTATGTGATGAAGTCAGAGCATGATTTATTTTTTGATTGCCTTCCTTATGAGTGGCGGTCGGGGACGAGCGATGGTCATTTCCTACCAATCTATCCCCCTAGGAGCATGCGCGTAATACTTTGCTTTGATAACTTGTAGATTTTTGAAATAATTATATGAGTTCTTTATGACTAATGTTGAGTCCATGGATTATACGCACTCTCACCCTTCCACCTTTGCTAGCCTCTCTAATGTTGCGCACCTTTCACCGGTATCATACACCCACCATATACCTTCCTCAAAACAGCCACCATACCTACCTATTATGGCATTTCCATAGCCATTCTGAGATATATTGCCATGCAACTTTCCACCGTTTCGTTTATTATGACACACTCCATAAATTGTCATATTGCTTAGCATGATCATGTAGTTGACATCGTATTTGTGGCAAACCCACCATTCATAATTCTTTGATACGTGTCACTCTTGATTCATTGCATATCCCGGTACACCACCGGAGGCATTCATATAGAGTCATATTTTGTTCTAAGTATTGAGTTGTAATTGTTGAGTTGTAAGAAAAATAAAAGTGTGATGATCATCATTATTAGAGCATTGTCCCAGTGAGGAAAGGATGATGGAGACTATGATTCCCCCACAAGTCGGGATGAGACTCTGGACGAAAAATAAAAAATAAAAGAAAGAAAAGAGGCCATAAAAAATAAGAAGAGAAAAGGCCCAAATAAAAAAAGAATAGAAAAAATGAGAGAAAAAGAGAGAAGGGACAATGTTACTATCCTTTTACCACACTTGTGCTTCAAAGTAGCACCATGATCTTCAGAGTAGAGAGTCTCTCATGTTATCACTTTCATATACTAGTGGGAATCTTTCATTATAGAACTTGGCTTGTATATTCCAATGATGGGCTTCCTCGAAATGCCCTAGGTCTTCATGAGCAAGCAAGTTGGATGCACACCCACTTAGTTTCTTTTTGAGCTTTCATATACTTATAGCTCTAGTGCATCCGTTGCATGGCAATCCCTACTCACTCACATTGATATCTCTTGATGGGCATCTCCATAGCCCGTTGATACGCCTAGTTAATGTGAGACTATCTTCTCCCTTTTTGTCTTCTCCACAACCACCACTCGATTCCTCCTATAGTGCTATATCCATGGCTCACTCATGTATTGCGTGAAGATTGAAAAAGTTTTGAGAATATCAAAAGTATGAAACAATTGCTTGGCTTGTCATCAGGGTTGTGCATGATTTAAATATTTTGTGTGGTGAAGATAGAGCATAGCCAGACTATATGATTTTGTAGGGATAACTTTCTTTAGCCATGTTATTTTGAGAAGACATAATTTCTTTATTAGTATGCTTGAAGTATTATTATTTTTATATTAATATGAACTTTTGTCTTGAATCTTTTGGATCTGAATATTCATACAACAATTAAGAAGAATTACATTAAAATTATGCCAAGTAGCACTCTGCATCAAAAATTCTGTTTTTATCATTTACCTACTCGAGGACGAGTAGGAATTAAGCTTGGGGATGCTTGATACGTCTCCAACTTATCTATAATTTTTGGTTGCTCCATGCTATATTATCTATTGTTTTGGACATTACTGGGCTTTATTATCCACTTTTATATTATTTTTGGGACTAACCTATTAACCGGAGGCCCAACGCAGAATTGCTGTTTTTTGCCTGTTTTAGGGTTTCAAAAAAAGTAATATCAAACAGAGTCCAAACGGAATGAAACCTTCGGGAACGTGAATTTTAGGAAGATTATGATCTGGGAGACTTGGACCCTACGTCAAGAAAAGAAACAGGAGGCCACGAGGTAGGGCGGCGCGCCCACCCCCACCAGGCGCGCCTTCCACCCTCGTGGGCCCCCTGTTGCTCTACCGACGTACTCCTTCCTCCTATATATACCTACGTACCCGCAAACGATCAGATACGGAGCCAAAACACTAATTCCACCGCCGTAACTTTCTGTATCCACGAGATCCCATCTTGGGGCCTGTTCCGGAGCTCCGTCGGAGGGGGCATCGATCACGGAAGGCTTCTACATCAACACCATAGCCTCTCCGATGAAGTGTGAGTAGTTAACCTCAACCTTCGGGTGCATAGTTAGTAGCTAGATGGCTTCTTCTCTCTTTTTGGATCTCAATACAATGGTCTCCGCCTCTCTTTTGGAGAACTATTCGATGTAATCTTCTTTTTGCAGTGTGTTTGTTGAGATTGATGAATTGTGGGTTTATGATCAAGTCTATCTATGAAAAATATTTGAATCTTCTCTGAATTCATTTATGTATGATTGGTTATCTTTGCAAGTCTCTTTTAATTATCAGTTTGGTTTGGCCTACTAGATTGATATTTCTTGCAATGGGAGAAGTACTTAGCTTTGGGTTCAATCTTCTGATGTCCTTTCCCGGTGACAGTAAGGGCAGCAAGGCACGTATTGTACTGTTGCCATCAAGGATAACAAGATGGGGTTTTCATCATATTGCATGAGTCTATCCCTCTACATCATGTCATCTTGCTTAAGGCGTTACTCTGTTTTTAACTTAATACTCTAGATGCATGCTGGATAGCGGTCGATGAGTGGAGTAATAGTAGTAGATGCAGGCAGGAGTCGGTCTACTTGTCTCTTTCGTGATGCCTATATACATGATCATACCTAGATATTCTCATAACTATGCTTAATTCTGTCAATTGCTCAATAGTAATTTGTTCACCAACCGTAGAATACTTATGCTCTCGAGGGAAGCCACTAGTGAAACCTATGGCCCCCGGGTCTATCTTTATCATATTAATCTCCTACTACTTAGTTATTTCCTTTGCTATTTACTTTGCCTTTATTTTACTTTGCATCTTTTATCATAAAAATACCAAAAATATTATCTTATCATATCTATCAGATCTCACTCTCATAAGTTGCCTTATAGGGATTGACAACCCCTATTTGCATTGGTTGCGAGGATTTATTTGTTTTGTGCAGGTGCGAGGGACTCACGCGTAGCCTCCTACTGGATTGATACCTTGGTTCTCAAAACCTGAGGGAAATACTTATGCTACTTTGCTGCATCATCCCTTCCTCTTCGGGGAAAACCAACGCAGTGCTCAAGAGGTAGCAATGCTAGTTGACAGTGGGGCAGGGCTGAACTTAATCTCCCCTAAAGTGGTTGGAAAGCTATAGATCCCTGACAAGGAGCTCAAGGCTATGGGCACGTTTCCAGGAATCAACCTCGGTAGGAGCTGGCCCAAGGGGAAGGTTATACTACCTATGACATTTGAGGGGAAACTGAATTATCGGACTGAGAGAGTCGCGTTTGACGTTCTTCAACTTCCTTTGCCTTACAATGGAATTCTTGGTCATCCAACTCTGGCAAAATTCATGGCAGCATCCCACTATGCTTACAACACCTTGAAGATGCCAGGGCTAATGGGTATTGTCGGTGTACAAAAATATGGGCATATCTTTGTACCCCTTTCCCTGTGCACGGGCAGTCAGAGCCGGGCCCACAGCCACACCAAGCAGAACGAGGGAGGTGTGCCAAGGTAAGATCGAAGCCCAAGACAATCAAAGCAACACCAAGGCCAAGACCACAAAGAGCAGAGGGACGAAGCAAGTTCCCCTGGCCAGACCCTTGCTGGGTGGCCTCAGTGGCCCCGGCAAGACTCTTGCCGGGGCAGCTCGCCCCGCACCAACAGAGCGAGCCACCCTTGATCCCACGACCCACAGTGCCATCATTAGCATGGCGCCAGGACTCGCGAAGGCACCCCTGTGGTGGCATATAGATCTTTGTGAAGACATATTCAATATCAGAGCAGAAGACAACGATTCTCGGCAAGATCATTCCCAAGGAAGGCCACCAGACCCCCGGCAAGATCCTTGCCGGGGACGACAAAACGCCACGATGAGACCCTTGTCGGTCCACCCTACAAGGCCCTCGCCAAAGACGCCGGCAAGGCCACCGCCAAGCCCACGTCAACCAAACTTCCACCGTTGTTCACATGCAGCTGCTAGCACAACCAGCTGGGCGGGCACCTACGTGGCAACATGCAGCTCCCAGGCCAACTCATCAAGCGCCTGCATGGTGGCATGCAGTTCTTCGTGAAAGCTCCACCACCGCGCCAACTCACCTGCCAGCCTGCCTACATGGCACCGCACGCATCCCCGGCCGAGGCGCATGTCGAAGCGAGGAGGAGCGGCGACGGACGGGACATGCCTCGCCCCCGACCCTGATAAAGTAAGAGGACACCTAAGCGATGCATTAAATGCACCTTGTCCTGTAATACGAGGGATAACCTCGTGCCACTGTAGACCTTTCCACCTCCTGTGTGCCACTATGGCAACCCCTTTTTTCCCATAAAAGGAGGCCCGAGGCTGCAAGGAGAGGGATTCGGCTCTTTGGAACCACACGCTAACCACAGCTAGTTCGAGAGCTCAAGAACTCTCGGAAATACACCCACCAAAGCAGTACTAGGGTTTTACGCATCCTCGTGGCCCGAACCTGGAAAAACGATCCTTGTGCTGTCTACTAGCCCAGCTCTCCTCAAAACCCTGTGCCCCGGCAACCGTAGTAGGGATTCTTTCCCATAGGTGTCATCCCACACCGGCATCCTTGGCGCGCTACGTATGGGCGCAATTGTGAGAATCTCGTATGGTAGATAGCCTAGCGGTTCTTCATCGCTTTCGGTTTTTAAGAAGAAGGCGGCTGGAGGAACGACGCCGTCTCGGCGACAGAAAAGCTAAGTCATTCAAAACCTTGGACTATTTCCCCTTACACTTAAGGTTATCGTCCTCGGAGATCTGTCCTATGTATGGGAAACCTGCACGCAAGCCCCCCCCCCCCTGCACGATTGGCAACGCCTTTGTTCTGTTTCGAGTCGGCTCAATAGCTCAAAGTTGCCACGTCGAGAGTGGTGGGGTAGCCTTCCGCACCTAGCAACGCTCCTGACTCTGACTCGAGTAAAACTCGACAGTTTGAGCGGCCGCGCTAAGGGCGGTAAGGTGGTTTGCCCGGCAGCAAGCACACCCGGCAGGCCAATGGGGATCCGTCCCCATGACACCGCCCTGGGTTTACGCACCGGCAAGCCAACCTAGTTGCGTAGGGTGGACATACAAGGAAAAATCAAACAGGAAAATAATATGCATGATACTAAAAAGTGCTGCAGAGTTATGTTACATCAAATTGTTGCTGCGGTTCTAACTATAGATAACAATTGTCTTGGTTGTGAATCTGCAGCGGTGATAAAGAAAAAAAAGGATGCCTAATCCTGGTGCTGGCCCTCCACCCTCAGAATTCCGCCGACTCGGCTGATGATGGGCTCGATGCCCTCCTTGAGCGGCGCAAGGTCGGTTCCCTCCAGCAAGCTCTCCAGCGCGACGTCAAAGTTGAGGTCGGGGTACCAGTGCGCCACCTTGGTGAGTGCCTTGGTCATGGCACCTTGGGAAAACCTCCGGGACTCGTCGGCCAGTGAGGCCGCCCGGTTGGCGTGGAGCCGCTTGAGAGCGCCAACGACCTTCTCAAAGAACATGGTCAGGCTGCAATTGGCGCTCATGCCCCGCTCCGGGACATGCCTCACGTCTGGCATCCCCATGAGGGCCAGCTGCGCGGCGGCCTGGTTGGCAATGGTGGCAAGGCGATCGAGCCAACGGTTCTCGCCCTCCATGTGGTCCGCGAAGTTGAGGCCCTCGTTCTTCCGCAACAGCTTCTCGGCCTCCAACACCTTGGTTAGGGTCCCCTCTCCGGTTGTGTCCTCCGACAGCACCTCCTCGAGACCCTCCAACTTAAGCTTGAGGTCTTTGATGGAGTTGTTGGCCTCGGAGAGCTCCCCAGCCTTGCGGATGACCGCACCCTGCGCCTTTGTCATGGCACTGTTGAGCATGTCCTGCTCCTGGGACAGCTTCAGGGCCTGCTCCTTCAGCCTGTCACGCTCTCCCTCCAGCTCCTCCACCTTGCCGGCGTGAACCTGGGCCTAGGCATTGAGTGCCTCCTTGTGCCTCTGCTACAGCTCGCTGGTCCGCTGCAAGACGAGCTTCTCCACCTCTGCATCCATGCCGCAAAGCATGGCGGCAAGCTTCTCCTCGCGCACAACGAGGTCCTCCTCCTAGGAGTTCAGCACGGCCTCGCGCTGGGTCCAAGCGGCTTCGGCGGCCTCGGCCAAGTTCTTCGCTGCCTCCTAAGCATTCTCAACGTCGGCGAGCTTCATGGTGAGCTCCACGTCGCGCCTGGCCTACTCACCCTGGGCCGCCTTGAGCTCCTTGTGGGCCTTGCGGAACCAGTCCTGCGCCTCGGCAACGTGCTTCTGGAGGTCCGCCTCCGCCTTCTCCACCACCGCTGCCCTGGACTTAGCCTTGTCCTAGCGGGCGCAGTGGAGCGTTTGGAGCTTCTGGAAGCTGGCGCCCATGGCATGGAGGAGCCGCTCTTCCCGTGAGGCATCGCCACCAATGATCAGCTCGTCGACGACTTCAACCCCGGCAGCGGCAAGCACTTCGTCGTCGAACACGTCTCCCTCAACGGGTGTCCTGGTGCTCAACGCGCCTGGAAGGTGGACGAACAAATCGCCACCCACCCTCAGGTACTTGCCGGAGCCGGAAGCAGCAGAGGAGGAAGGCTGGTCACCAGCCTCCTCCTCCTCGGCAACGGTCCTGCCAGTTTCCTCGGCAGGCCCCTTGCCGGCCCCTTCAGTAGTAGCCTTGTCGGCCTCCCCGGTGGGCCCCTTGGCGGCGTCCTCGGCTGTGTCTTTGGCGGCCTCCTCGGCGGCGATCCTCTCGGCGTCCGCCCCGGCGGCCTTGGCGACGCCCTCAATGACAGCGTCCACGTCCTCTGGGTTCACCGAGGAGGAGTCTGGGCGCCGAAGAAGAGTGCTAGGCAAGGCCAGGACCAGGAGCAAAAAAGGAGGGGGGAAGCAGGGACGAATGGCAAAAGGCTTACCTGTGCCAGTACCCGGCTGGGAAACGGAAGCCCCCTTCCCGCCAACATTTGGCGTCGAGGCAAAGCCGCCGGCGCCCAAGTTCTCCTCCTCCTCCTCCATGTGCGTGGGCCAGGTGCGCCCTTGCCAGGGACGACCCCAGGGCGGCGTGGTCCATGGGGGCGGTGCGTTGGGAGTAGCCATCTGTGGCTCCTCCTGCTGTTGCTCTCCTCCTGCGTACCTGACAAGGTCAGCACCAAGGTGTTGTGCCCCTGACACATGTCGACGGGAGACGAGTGATGAACTTACGCTGGGGGCTCTGCCGGGGGCTGCTCAACACCACCAATGGCGCCCCCGAAGTACCAACTGGGGGCTGGCCACCCGCCGAGACCTTGGCCCTCTTCGCTCTCTGGGCCAGCATCTCCCCGTCCTTGCAAAGACGAAAACAAGTCAAGACAAGCGACGCAGGTTGAGGAGGCAGAGATAACAAAAGGGAACCAGATACTTACTCGTCGTCCGCCTCCTCCTCTGCTGTCTTCCTCTTCCTCCTCGGGCTGAGGGATCCATAATCAAAAGTGACCTCCATGTCAACATTCGCCGGAGGAGGAGAAGGAGGTGGTGTCTGGGCACGCGCGGACGAAGAAGGGGCGGCTGTCTTCTTCTTCACCGCGGCCTTCGCTAGCTTCTTCACCCCCGTGGCCCTCGTATGGCGCCCGGGCTCCTCCAAGGTCAGCTGTGACCGCGCAGCCCTGCCGGGCTGGACCGGCTTGCCGGAACTGGCCCGCTGCAGGACTCACCCCCTCCACATAGGTGGCATCGGCTCTGCGGGTCTCGGCCTCCTCCTCCGACGACTCGCCGGTCACATCTTCAACCAAAGGAGCCTCGGTGCCGGTGCTGCTGACTCCCCCGGCGGCCGCCGCCCACCGGGCGAGCTCCTTCTCCTCCGCGGCCATCGCAGCCTTATCCTCCACTCCGCTAGTGTTGCCGGCCTCCCTGACAAGTTGTGCCTCCCTCGCCCTGGTGGTGATGTAGTTCAGCTCCGCCTGGGAGGTGTCTTGGACAAGCAGCCGCTCGGCATCGGCGTTGACATACGCCTCGTGCAGGGTGTCGAAGAACTGCTGCACTAAAGTGTCCTCCGGGTCCTTCCAGCTCGGCACAGGGCCGTGCGCATTGCAGTCCGGCATTATGGCGATGATCTCGGACCGACACGAGTTATTGCACAATGGGACCACCCGCGTCGACAGCTTGAACAGAGGCCCCTTGAGGACCTTGTCGGCCTTCGCGGCGGCCCTCGCAACCTTGCCGGTCCGCTCGACCTCGCCGTCAGGGCCCACGTCGAGCTAGAAGATCTACTGGCAGAAATGGGCGTGCGCCATCACTTTGAAGTTATGGTTGAGGCTGGGGCGGAGCCGCATGATGTCAGCGGGGTTCGTGAAGAGCCAGGCTGGCCTCCCCTTGTTATGCAGAGGAGCGATTCGACGACGGATGAAGTCTGCCATGATCATCTCAATGGTGAGCCCGGCCTGGTTAAGCCGGAGAATCCTGGTGGTGGCGACCATGAGCTTTCCATCGTCGGCGTCGGCGTCGCTCCAATCGCTTCCGCGAACTGGCGGCGCCCAGCAAACTCTGCAGAACGTCAGCGGGTCCTTCTCCTCGATCCAGCACCACCAGCCCCGCCATTATTCCCACCTCTCCTTCATGGCGCCGTCCGGGTACGCTCCCTTGGATTTTGGGATCTAGGCGATGCACCCCGAGATGGCACCTCCCGTTTGGATCCGAGGGAAGAAGTAATGGAGGAAGAGCGCCGTCTTGGGGTGCACCCCGGCAAAGCCTTCCCAGAGGTGCGCGAAAAGGGCCATGCATGCCACCACATTTGGAGTAAAATCCAGGAGGTGGAAGCCGAAGGTGTGCATGATGTCGCTAAAGAAATCAGAGAAGGGAGGACAGAGCCCGCAAGAAAAGTAATCAACAAAGAAGGGGGTACCAATTTGGGGCAGCCTCGGCGCAGTTGGCGGGGATGACGCACGTGGCCGGATGCCCTGAATTATCTCCCGCCGTCTTCACTCCCCATAGGGTCCTGAAGGACTCCCGAAGCTCGAACACGTCGACCGTCGAGGGGAAGAAGGCGGACTGCGTCTGCTGCACCACCAGCGCACTCTTCGGCGGCTCCGCGGCTCCGGCGTTCTTGGCCACTCCCTTGCCCTTGGTGAACTTTGGCGCCATGGCGACTGGGGGAGGAAGGCAGGATAGAGGGCGGTGGAAGCGCAACGACGGTAAGCAGGGACGAAGCTTGAGGAAGAATAAGAAGGTAGGCGAAGGTTTCCGAGATTGGGGTTGCGTGGAGGGTAAAAGGAACAGTGTGCCCACAGTTATCCCTTTTTATGAGGAAGCCGCGGGGCGCGCTGCCCATTTACTGTGACGTGACGCATGCGTGTGGAAACCGTCCCACGCATGCCGCCCACGTCACGCACACCCCTCCACGCCGTGCCCCGCAAGTGGGTCGTGGGAGGCAGAGCGCGCGAAGAATCTTACCACGGTAAAAACCGCCCCACCTACCCGCGCATCGTTTTGGGCCTGGCCCAAGAACGTGTTGCGCTTATGTTTGGCCCAGGCCTGGGGGCTCCTGTCGGTGTACAAAAATAGGGGTACATCTTTGTACCCCTTTCCCTGTGCACGGGCAGTCAAAGCTGCGCCCACGGCCACACCAAGCAGAACGAGGGAGGTGAGCCAAGGTGAGATCGAAGCCCAAGACAATCAAAGCAACGCCAAGGCCAAGACACAAAGAGCAGAGGGACAAAGCAAGTTCCCCCGGCAAGACCCTTGCCGGGTGGCCTCAGCGGCCCCGGCCACCCTTGAGCCCACGGCCCCTAGTACCATCATTAGCATGGGGCCAGGACTCGGGAAGGCACCCCTGTGGTGGCATATAGATCTTTGTGAAGACATATTCGAGATCAGATCAGAAGACAACGATTCTTAGCAAGATCCTTGCCAAGGAAGGCCACCAGATCCCCGGCAAGATCTTTGCCGCAGACGACAACACGCCACGGCGAGACCCTGGCCGGGCCACCCGGCAAGGCCCTCGCCAAAGACACCGGCAAGGTCACCGCCAAGCCCACGTCAACCAAACTTCCACCACCGTTCACATGTAGCTGCCAGCCCAACCAGCTGGGCGGGCACCTGCATGGCAACATGCAGCTCCCAGGACAACTCATCAAGTGCCTGCGTGGCGGCATGCAGGTCTTCGTGAAAGCTCCACCACCGTGCCAACTCAGCTTCTTGCTTGCCTACATGGCACCGCATGCATCCCCGGCCGAGGCGCGTGTCGAAGCGAGGAGGAGCGGCGACGGACGGGACGGGCCTCGCCCCCGACCCCAATAAAGTAAGAGGACACCTAAGCGATGCATTAAATGCACCTTGTCCTGTAACACGAGGCATAACCTCATGCCACTGTAGACCTTTCCACCTCCTGTGTGCCACTGTGGCAACCCCTTTTTTCCTATAAAAGGAGGCCCGAGGCGACGAGGAGAGGGATTCGGCTCTTTGGAACCACACGCTGATCACAACTAGTTCGAGAGCTCAAGAACTCTCAGAAATACACCCACCAAAGCAGGACTAGGGTTTTAGGCATCCTCGCGGCCCGAACCTGGAAAAATGTATCCTTGTGCTGTCTACTAGCCCTGCTCTCCTTGCAACCCAGCGCCCCGACAAATGTAGTAGGGATTCTTGTGATCCCATAGGTGTCGTTCCACACTGACAGGTATCATGTCTATTCCAACAGATAAGAAAGATGCAGTTATATGTGTTGACAAGATGTATCGAGACACGGTAGTAGCTGAGGCCATAGAAGCCCTAGATCCTGCCAAGGAAACAAAGAAGGGGAAGAAGGCTACCAGAGATGTCGGCAAGGACTCCAGGAAGCGCGCCTCTTTGGAGTGCGTTGCGCCTGTCGATGACCTGCCCGAGAGTTCCACTAGCAAGATACCCAAGGTTGCTTCACATGCTGTGAAAAAGGTCCCGACAAAGCAGGATGGTGTTGACGGTACATTCACCATCAGCGCCACCCTTGATGGCAAATAGGAAAGCACGCTCGTTGCCTTCCTGCAGGCGAATGTTGATGTGTTTGCTTGGAAACCATCTGACATCCCCGGAGTTCCCAGGGAGGTAATCGAGCACCACCTAGCTGTCTGCCCTCAAGCTCGGCCCGTCAAGCAGAAGGTCAGAAAGCATGCTTTAGAGCGGCAACCGTTTATTGCTAAGGAAATCAAGAAACTTGAAGCAGCTGGTTTGGTAAGAGGGGTGCTACATCCAACTTGGTTAGAAAATACAGTGGTAGTCCGCAAGGCAAACGAGAAATGGAGGCTCTACATTGACTTCACTGACCTGAACAAAGCATGTCCAAAAGAGCCTTTCCCCCACTGCGCATTGACCAGATTGTTGATTCCACCTCCGAGTGTGATTTGCTTTCCTTCTTGGATGCATGGCCAAGGAAGATGAAGAGAAAACCGCGTTCATAACTCCATGTGGCATGTACAGCTCTGTGCGTATGCCCTTTGGGTTAAAGAGCGATGGATCCAATTTTGCAAGGGCAGCACAGATTGGTTTCGAACCCCAGCTGCATAGAAACATAGAAGCTTATATGGATGATATAGTAGTCAAGACCAAGGATAGATCAACACTGATTCAAGACTTGGAAGAGACCTTTGCAAACTTGCGCAAGATGAATTTGAAGCTAAACCCCGAGAAATGTATGGTCGGTGTCCCATCCGGCAAGCTCCTTGGTTTCTTTGTGTTTCATCGGGGAATAGAGGCCAATCCCGAAAAGATCAAAGCAATTGAGCAAATACAAGCACCCAAGACTATCAAGGACGTAAGGCGTTTGGCTGGATGCAGTGCCGCACTGAGTAGGTTCATCTCCAAGTTTGCTGAATGCTCCTCGCCATTTTTCAAAATATTAAAAAATGTTGGCGTGATGAAGTGGACCCCGGAAGTAGAAGCAGTGCTGCAAGACCTGAAAACTTACCTTTCCTTTGCTCCCACCTTAGTCGCGCCCGAATCACAAGAGCTATTGTTGATATACATAGCTGCAACGAATCAAGTGGTTAGTGCAGCACTAGTGGCACAGAGAGAAGTGGATGAGGAAGCAGCTGGAGCAACTGATCCCTCCGGAGATGGAACCGAAGCACCCACAACAGGACTTGACACAAACCAGGGAGAGGCAAGGCTAACCAGCGAGGGCAATTCCAAGACCGTGGCAAGGAAGAAAGTGGTGTGATACGTCCATTTTGAATCATGTTTTCTTACTATTATTTACAATGTTTTTATCCATAATAATGCTTTTTGGAGTAATTCTAATGCCTTTTCTCTCATAATTTGCAAGGAACTCACCAAGAGGGAGAATTCCAGCAACTGGAAATCTAGACCTGGAAAATCTATGTCAGGCCACCTATTCTGCACAACTCCAAATGAGCTAAAACTTTACGGAGATTTTTATGGAATATATAAGAAATATTGGAGCCAATAAGTACCAGAGGGGGGCCACCAGGTGGGCACAACACACCTGGCGCGCCCTGGTGGATTGTGGCCTCCTCGGCCCACCTCCGATGCACATCTTCTGGTATATAAGTGGTTTTGAATTAGAAAAAAATCACAATAATACTTTCGGGATGGAGCGCCGCCGCCTCAAGGCGGAACTTGGGTAGGAGCACTTTTGCCCTCCGGCGGAGCGATTCTGCCGGGGGAACTTCCCTCCCGGTGGGGGAAATCATCGTCATCATCATCACCAACAACTCTCTCATCTTGGGGAGGGCAATCTCCATCAACATCTTCACCAGCACCATCTCATCTCAAACCCTAGTTCATCTCTTATATTCAATCTTGTTATCGGAACTATAGATTGTTGCTAGGGGGTGACTAGTAGTGTTGATTACATGTCGTAGTTGATTACTATATGGTTTATTTGGTGGAAGATTATATGTTCAGACCCATTATGCATATTAATACCCCTCTGATCATGAGCATGTTTGTTGTTTGTGAGTAGTTACCTTTGTTCTTGGGGTCACGGGATAAATCATGTTGCAAGTAATCATGTGAATTTGATATGTGTTCGATATTTTGATAGTATGCATGTTGTGATTCCCTTAGTGGTGTCATGTGAACGTAGACTACAGGACAATTCACCATATTTGGGCCTATGCATTGTGGATTAGTAAATAGATGGTGGGTTGGGAGAGTGACAAAAACTTAAACCCCAGTTTATGCACTATTCCATAAGGGGGCAATTGTATCCTAGAATTTAATGCTATGGTTAGGATTTATCCTTAATACTTTTCTCGTAGTTGCGGATGCGTGCAGGAGGGTTAATCATAAGTAGGAGGCTTGTTCAAGTAAGAATGGCACCTGAGCACCGGTCCACACACATATCAAATTATCAAAGTAGCGAACTCAAATTAAACCGACATGATGAAAGTGACTAGATGAAATTCCCATGTACCCTCAAGAATGCTTTGCTTATAATAAGAGACCATTTTGGCTTGTCCTTTGCCTAAAAGGACTGGTCTACCTTGCTGCATACTTGTTACTATTATCGTTACTTGCTCGTTACAAACTATCTTGCTATTAAACTACTCACTACTTACAATTTCAGCACTTGCAGACACTACCTTACTAAAAACTACTTGTCATTTCCTTCTGCTCCTCGTTGGGTTCGACACTCTTACTTACCGAAAAGAGCTACAATTGATCTCCCATACTTGTGGGCCATCAAGGCTATTTTCTGGCGCCGTTGCCAGGGAGTGAAGCGCCTTTGGTAAGTGGAATTCGGTAAGGAAACATTTATATAGTGTGCTGAAATTGATTGTCACTTGTTACTATGGAAAACAATCTTTTGAGGGGTATGTTCGGGGTATCTTCACATCAACCGGAACCACAATTAATTGCCCCTCAAGATACATCACCTACTGAAAATACTGAATATGAAATTTCCTTCGGGTATGATAGAAGAACTGCTAGCTAATCCTTATGCAGGAGATGGAACGGAATATCCTGATATGCACTTGATACATGTGGAACAAATTTGTGGATTGCTTAAGCTTGCAGGTCTACCTAGGGATGAAGTTATGAAAAAGGTTTTCCCCTTATCTTTGAAGGAAAAAGCACTGGCATGGTATAGGCTATGTGATGATATTGGATCATGGAATTGGAATTGTTTAAAATTGGAGTTTCACCAGAAAATATTATCCTATGCATCTAGTTCATCATGATCGGAATTATATATATAATTTTTGGCCTTGTGAAGGAGATAGTATCGCTCTAGCTTGGGGGAAGCTTAAGTCAACTCTATATTCATGCCCCAATCATGACCTCTCAAGAGAAATTATTATTCAGAATTTTTATGCTCGGCTTTCTCGTAATGATCAAACCATGCTGGATACTTCTTGTGCTGGTTCTTTTATGAAGAAGACTATTGAATTCCGGTGGGATCTTTTGGGAAAAAATTAAACGCAACTCTGAAGATTGGGAACTCGACGAAGGTAAAGAGTCAGGTATAAAGCTTAAGTATGATTGTGTTAAATGTTTTATGGATACCGATGCTTTTCAAAAGTTTAGCACTAAATATGGACTTGACTCTTATATAGTAGCCTCCTTTTGTGAATCTTTTGCTACTCATGTTGAACTCTCTAAAGGGAACTGAATTAGATATCAACCACCTATTAAATAAGAAATTAAAGAACCGATATGAATTAAAGAAGAAACTATACTTTATAATGTTGATCCAGTTGTCCCTACTGCTTATTTTGAGAAACCTCCTTTTCCTGTTAGGATAAAGGAACATGCTAAAGTTTCAACTATGGTTAACAAAAGCTTTGTTAGAACACCTAAACTAGATGAACAAATTAGAGTTGAACCTAATATTGCTATAGTCAAAGATCTCTTGGAAGAATATGTCGATGGGCATACTATCTACTTCTGTGAAGAAGCTGCTAGAATTGCTAAACCTGATGGAAAAGATAAAAATAGACATGTTGTTGGCATGCCTATCATTTCAGTTAAAATAGGAGATCACTGTTATTATGGTTTATGTGATATGGGTGCTAGTGTGAGTGCTATTCCTCACAAGTTATATCAAGAAATTAGGGAGGAAATAGCACCTGTTGACACTACAAAAAAAAGACACACCCGTAACATTTAGGGCCGAACAATTTTTTTTCTGTCATACTTATGACACTTCTATGACGATAATTGTGACAAAACCCGGTATCATCATGGATGTGGTGGGGTCCTACTTCGATGACAAAAAATCATGACAGAAAATGGGCTTTTCATCCTGGGCGGGCCGGAGACGCAGCTGCATGACATTCTTTGGGCCATCCGTGATAGAAAAAAACCATGGTAGAAGCAAGGGTGAGGAAAATATCGGGGAGTTCCCGGTTACAGTGGGTGGTCGGGGGCCGAGCGATGCACGTTTCTGTCATACATACGCGCGTGTGTGCGTGGCATTGGGCTCTAACTGAACCCGAGCGAGGCGTTGGCTCTAACTAAACCCGAGCGATTGCACTGCAGGCAACGCGTTGCTGTACCCGAGCGATCAATCGATCCCTTGCTATTAGCTGAACCCGAGTGTGATTCCTTCGCTACTGCCTCTAACTGAAGCCGGTCGATGCTGCCTCTAGATGAACAGTGAGCGTTGTTGAGGGGGTTTGGATGAACAGTTCCTGGTGGGGGTTGGATGAACAGGAACCCGTGGTAGTAGAGGTAGTTGCCGCTGGATGAACTATACCCCGATCGATCGAGCCGGTGGATGAACAGGACCCCGTGGAGGGCTGGATGAACAGGACCCCTTGGAGGGCTGGTTGAACAGTAGCCAGTGGAGGGTTGGTTGAACAGTAGCAGGCGGAGGGCTGTATGAACAGTAGCCCGTGGAGGGGTGGTTGAACAGGACCCACGTGGAGAGGGTTGGTTGAACAGTAGCCGGTGGAGGAGCGCGCGGTGGAGGCTGGATGAACAGGAGCCTGTGGATGAACAGTCGTAGGTGGAGGCTGGAGGAGGTCGACGGTGGATGAACAGTAGCCCGTGGAGGCTGGAGGAGGTTGACGGTGGATGAACTATAGCCCGTGGAGTCCCGTTTTGCGGTACGCCATAGCCCTCCCGATGAACAGGACCCCCGTTTCAACCGTAGCTCTCCAACACAAGTCCGTTTCCTCCTTTTTGCTGTACGCCACACCCCTCCCAGTCAACAGGACCCCGTTTCGACCGTAGGAGGTCCAACAGAAGTCCGTTTCCTCCGTTTTGTGGTATGCCAGACCCCTCCCGATGAACAGGATCCCATTCCGGCCGTGGCCGGTCGAACACAAGGCCGTTTCCTCCGTTCTGTGGTACGCCAGGCCTCGTTTCCATCGGCTATTCCATCCAAGCCGGCTGGCTCCCATGAACATGACGAGCATTCTGTTTCGACCCATCCGGTTGGCTCCCCATCAACATGATGACGACGCAGTTTCTCTGTTCCAACCCAGCCATGTACACGAGCCCTAGCCGTACGTATGCGCGAGTAGGCGTTCGACACCCCGCCCGTATGTACGTACATTGCCGTATTTACTTTCTTGCACCCTGGCCGCTGTACGTACGTGTACATGCTACGTGCACGCCTCCACTACCACACGTGCGTGCCTCTACAACCACACGTGCGCGCCTCTACATCGACCAGTATGTACGTACACGTTCACGACCAGAATGACATCGCTATGTATGCTTCGACCAGGTAGGTCCCGACGGTCAGGCACTTCCTTGCGTGCGAATATGTAGCTGGTCTTTCCCAGCAGTTAGGGGGGAATGTTTTTTTGGGTGAAATACGATGGCCTGTCCGGTGGGTCCCTACTGTCAGCCTCTCCACGTACAGTACTCTTCCGATGGAAGTCGTTCCTTGACCTTGTTGACCACGCCGCACCGAGAGCACCAGGGTCGTGGATGACGGCGAAGCCTAGGAAGGGGACGAAGTAGAGCTGGGGAAGACACGGCAGTGGATGCCCACGCGAAGGGGAGTACGTGGGTTGACTGCTTCGGCTGCAGTGTGAGGTTGCCGTCGCTGGAGAATAACAGGAGGTGTGGGTGAGTACAGAGGGATGGCATGGCCAGCGGTGGTAGCACAGCCAAACATGGGAGGCAGGAGCCGACAGCACGGCCGACGCTTGTTTGGGCGGCTGGAGCAAGAATACCAGAGGTTGAAGAAGCACTACGACCATTGGATGGACATCATACAATCACTAGAGCTAGAATCGTTCATATTGACTAAGTTGACAAAGCTCTCCATCCCCGTCATCTTAGTACGCCCACAAGTCAGCCTCCCACAATGGAGGGTCCCAGCTAGCAGGGGGAGTATTCATTTTTTTGTGCGTAATAAGGATGCACTTCCTTATGTGTGAAGATATAACTGGTGGGTCTGAGCTAACAGCGGGGGGGATGTATTTTTCAAGAAATACAGAGGCCCTTTTTGTGGGTGCCAACTGTCAGGTGGACGAATCATTATTTTCTGCGTAATAAGGAGGCATTTTCTTGTGTGGACCCCTACTGTCAGCCTCTTTCGATGGCTGTTGTTTGTTGACCATGTTGACCTTGCCGCGCCGAGAGCACAAATGCGGTGGACGAGGGCGAGGCCCAAGAAGAGAATGACCCGGAGCCGGTGAAGCCACCATAACGGATGCCCACGATGAGGGGTGTACGAGCGCTGACTGGTCGGCTGCGGGGTGAGACTGACGTCGCTGGAAAATAACAGTACGTGCGGGTGGGTAGAGGGATGACTTGGCGGTAGCACAGCCAGCCACGGGAGGAAGGAGCAGGCAGTCCCGCCGGCGCTGGTTTGGGCGACTGGAGCAGGAAGATCAGAGATTGAAGAAGCACGGCGGCCGTTGGATGGACATGCAACAGTCACTACTCTGTGTTGAATAAGTTGACGAAGCCTTGCGTACGCGTCAAAAAAAATTAGGGCAGCGCCGTCGTCAACCTAGTAGGCCTAGAAGTTAGCGTCCAAATCTGTGGAAAACATCATACATCCCATTAGCCATTATTTTCAATAATTTACATGGTACCCGACCCTCCTTCGAGTAAACAACCGCTACACGCGTCGAATTATCACATGGGCTGCCTTTTCATACAGAAACAAACTCCACCGTGTACCGTGCGGGTGTGGCCGTGAATGAGACGTGAGTACATGGGTCCTGCGTGCACCTCTTCTTTAGGTGCAAGTACGTATGTGGGTGGGTGTGAGAGAGATGGTTTGTGCGAAACCGAGGCAATGTGTCGATGATATCTCAAACAAAAAAAATGTAACATATGCAATCTGTGTGACACAGAGTCATGGATATATCATATATAAAGGGAGCGATCCATGAGAAGAGAGTGGAGGGATCATCGGTGTGAGATATCGGTAGAATGAAAAACGGGGATGAAGTGTGTGGCTGCGCGATCGATAAAGAGTGTCATCGAATTTTTGTTTGCCCACGTCAAAGATATAGGGCGGTTGGCCTACTGGAATTTGAGAGGGCAGAGGTGCAATTTTTCTCTGTGGCATGGATACCTACCTACAACTTTCGACTATCTGTGGGGGGGGGGAGGGGGCTGAGTCCTAACTATAGAGAGGTAGATCGACTAGTATATGTGTGGAGAAGGAGAGAGACCTAGCTATGTATAGAGGGAGATCGATTGGCATCCATGGATATGTGTAGCAAAGGAATAAGGTTGGGAGAAAGACAAAGGTAGAGTGTCGGAGGGTTGGTGGTGGAGCGGCGTCTCACAAATGGTGGGAGAGGCCTGCTAGACAAACAGAGGGTACGAGTGCAATATCAATAAGAGAGGGCAGGGATGTCTATCTGTCTATGCACATGCGTGTGAGGGATGGGTCGGGAGGTATGCAAGGATTATGAGGGGAGACGATATGGTTGTGGTAAGCGTACGTAACTACATAGGAAGATCAACTATCGTGTGTCCGAGAAAGGGAGCGACATAACTAGTGAGGTAAGTCTATCGGTGCGTGGGGAATATAGTCGACCTAGCTATATGTAGGGAGCTCAGTACGTATACATGCATGCATGTGTTAGAAGCAAATAAGGTCTGGATAGACAGACAGGGGGAAAGGGGTGCAACTAGGAGGTGGTGTGAGAGGCCTACTATGTCGAGGGGGGAATAGTGTGTGACTATGAGGTCGATGAAAAGAGGGGCGGGAGTGTGCACCTGCGTGGAACCGTACTTGACATAGGGGACATGGACAGTGAGAAGAGAAGAGGGGAAATATGTGTTTGTGGTAGGCACACTTGGCTAGAGAGGTATATCGACTGGAGTGTGCCGGAAAGAAGGAGTCGGGGGGCCTACACACATCACGGGTGAACCACCTAAAGGGAAATAACGAACGTGTGTGATGGAGGCGACGCTGAGGGAGGGTGAGAGGGGGGCGGGCGTGGCATGTACGATAGAAAATTAGCGCCAGCTAGCTACAAAGAGAAGAGGATCGTGAAGGTGTTAAAGATGAACATAGATCATAATTCATTATTTAAAAGTGGATACAAATACTTGAAGAAGATATGATAATGTAGAACACTGATTATAATTTGGGCGAGTTGTGGCTTTTGCAGCTCAGGGCTAAATACTTGTCATAATGTAGGGGGCTTGGCACTATACTTTGTGTGATAAACACGGTGTACGTATGGAACATGGTTTAGATTATGAATATATAGTTAGTACATCAAATGTACTATTATTTGGAATCAACATCAAGTGTATTCAAAAGATTGAATTCGAGTTCATATAGTACACATAGTTCATATCTATCTCTATAGTAATCATGTAGTGTGTTGTTAAGCTAATACATGAATGATGGTTGAAGTTGGAAACAATCATGATTGTAGATTCTTATTGAAATAGAGAAACGAATTCAAATTCAATTCGAATTGCAGCGGTAGTATAGACATTTGGAATGCACTAAAATGTTGGCATGAGTAGGTTACATGCATTATACAGCCAGTGAAAAAAAATTAATTGGACATAACATGGATCCATACCCTCCTCCTTCCATCTATAGAGGGCCTAATGCGTTTTTAAGACCGCTTTTGACTATTGACAAGATTAATAGTACAGGACATGCATAATGTGAAAATTATATCATTGAAAGCTCCTTTCACACACGAATTGAATGGTGTGCTTTGTGTAAGTTGCATGTCATATATTATTGCTCTAATATTTGGTTGGTCAAATTTAGCCTCGAGAAACACATTAGGCCCTATATAGATGGAAGGAGGGAGTAGCTTTGAATAGCATTTGTATAGTAAAACTGGACAAGACTCTCCTTTGTGTGGTGTGAATACTTTTTATTTTTTCGTTTTTTTCGTTGTGGGAAGTGAGAATTGATTTGGTACATACAAGTACAATATTACATGTTAGGCTTCTCCCTAAAATTCAACCCGCACTTTGTTATATCCCGAAAATTCAGATATCGTGCTCCCAAAACTGGCGCCTTCACAACCCGCGCCTTGCTATCCTGAAATTACAACGCGCGCGAAAACTCCCTCTAGTTGCCAAATCCCGACACGCGAAATCCCCCTTCTAACCCTGAGCTGAAAGGGCTGCTAGTTCAAATCGGTGGGGGTACTTTCGTAACACACCCTACATTTTGGACAAGCGCATCCCTAAGTCATGGTTCCCCCTCCCATCGCCTCCTTTTCGCCATTCGAAATCTGGACGCCATAACCTCTCCGCTCCAGCCGCGAAACCCCACCCTCCTCCCCGGATGAGGATTCGTCGTCCATCCCGTCGTCCCGCCGGTTCAGCCACCCCGTCCTCCACCTCCAAGGTGCTGCTCCGATGATCGCCTCGTCTATGTCTACTGCTCCATCCCCACAGCGCCGCCTTAACCTGCTCCACCGGAACTGCAGCATCCTCACCAACTCCTCGGACCAAGCTGAGGCCTACTCGGTGCCACCAAAGAAGGTGTACACTCATCACATCGCACCTTCTCCTTAACTCGAGCTCCCGGTGCCGACAGTTCTCCATCACGCACCCCCATGGAGCAGCTACCTCGAAGCCGGTACCACGGGCGACATCTCCACGACGGCTCTCCCTTGTGCGGGGCCCCTTCCACGGCAGCGTCCATACCAGCCGGATCTGCTGCTGCTGCTCCGGCTGTCGCTCGGTCGCTCGCGCTGCTGCAGGTGCTCCGGCTCTCGCTCGCCCAGCTGCTGCTCCGGCTCTTGCTTGCTCGCGCTGCTACTGCCCGGGCTCTCGCTCGCTCGCACTACTGCTGCTGCTCCGGCTCTTGCTCACTCGCTCGCGCTGTTGCTGCTGCTCCGTCTCTCGCTCGCTAGCACTACTGCTCCCCCCTCGCTTGTGCTACTGCTCTGCTCCTATTTATCTACACTTCAGTTGACTAAATCCAATTTTGGGTCAGTCCATTTTTAGGGGGTGGTGGGTCTCACCGGAGTTAAGGAAAAACCACCCGCAGTGGGGAGGGGGTCTCACCGGAGAGGTACCCCACTATCTATCTTAGGGTTCTGGGTGGGGTGGTGCTCGCCGGCGGTGGGGG
>NC_041384.1:255252809-255294997 GCF_002162155.2 Triticum dicoccoides | reverse complement strand
GCGGCGGCGAGGTGGCGGTGGGTAATTGTTTCGGGGCGGCAAGGCGGCGCAGGGTTCGGCCGGTGGTGGTTGGCGGCTCAGGGGGGTGCAGGTTGAAGATGAACTGTGCTACCTCTTGAGCATGTGTTGGTTTTCCCTTGAAGAGGAAAGGGTGATGCAGCAAAGTAGCGTAAGTATTTCCCTCAGTTTTTGAGAACAAAGGTATCAATCCAGTAGGAGACCACGCGCGAGTCACCTCGTACCTACACAAACAAATAAGAACCTCGCAACCAACGCGATAACGGGGTTGTCAATCCCTTCACGGCCACTTGCAAGAGTGAGATCTGATAGAGATAATAATAATAATAAGATAAAGATTTTTGGTATTTTTATAATATAAATTGAAATTAAAGATTGGAAAATAAAATAGATTGGAAACTTGTATGACGGAAGATAGACCCGAGGGCCATAGGTTTCACTAGTGGCTTCTCTCAAGATAGCATAAGTATTACGGTGGGTGAACAAATTACTGTCGAGCAATTGATAGAATGGAGCATAGTTATGAGAATATCTAGGTATGATCATGTATACAGGCATCACGTCCGTGACAAGTAGACCGACTCCTGCCTGCATCTACTACTATTACTCCACACATCGACCGCTATCCACCATGCATCTAGAGTATTAAGTTCATAAGAACGGAGTAACGCTTTAAGCAAGATGACATGATGTAGAGGAATAAACTCATGCAATATGATATAAACCCCATCTTTTTAACCTCGATGGCAACAATACAATACGTGTCGTTTCCCCTACTGTCACTGGGATCAGGCACCGCAAGATTGAACCCAAAGCTATGCACTTCTCCCATTTCAAGAAAGATCAATCTAGTAGGCCAAATCAAACATTGTTCATAGATAATCTTGATCATAAACCCACAATTCATCGGATCTCGACAAACACACCGCAAAACAAGATTACATCAAATAGATCTCCAAGAGAATCGAGGAGAACTTTGTATTGAGATCCAAAGAGAGAGAAGAAGCCATCTAGCTACTAGCTACGGACCCGAAGGTCTGAAGTAAACTGCTCACACATCATTGGAGGGGCCATGGAGTTGATGTAGAGGCCCTCCATGATCAATGCCCCCTTCAGCGGAGCTCCGGAAAAGGCCCCAAGATGGGATCTCTTGGGTACAGAAGGTTGCGTTGGTGGAAATAGGGTTTCGTGGTGCTCCTGGATGTTTTCGGGGTATGTGAATATATATATAGGAGGAACAAGTAGGTCGGTTGAGCCACGAGGGGCCCATGAGGGGGGAGAGCGCGCTCAAGGGGGGTAGGCGCGCCCCTGCCTCGTGGCCACCTCGTTGGTTGCTTGACGTCCACTCCAAGTCCTCTGGATGACGTTTGTTCCAAAAATGACGCTCCCGAAGGTTTCATTTCGTTTGGACTCCATTTGATATTCTTTTTCTGCAAAAAACCGAAATAGGCAAAAACCAGCAATTTGGGCCTCGCCTCCGGTTAATAGGTCAGTCCCAAAAATAATATAAAAGTTTAAAATAAAGCCCATTAACATCCAAAACCAATAATATAATAGCATGGAACAATAAAAAATTATAGATACGTTGGAGACGTATCAAACTGCACGCCCTTCCTAAACTATCCCATGTGATGTGCCTCTCTGCTACCATTGCGTTCAGTTTCGACAGTAACATTCAGACTCCACAGTAAATTTTAGTTTCGACAGTTAAGTTCAGAGTCAACAGTTTTTTCCTCATCTGTTGTAGTCAGGTGATTTTTGGTGATGTAAATTTTACATCTATCACTTTTTGGTAATGCATTTTACATCATCTATTGGAGATGCTATTAGAATCCCACTTGAGAGTAATAATGTCTGTCTGGTGCTGCTTCAGCCTTGATGTCTTACGGCTCACCGGAGCTGCTCCAAGGATGGAATGATCCATCACAACAGAGCAGTGCCCTAGACGCCGTCTATTTGATATTCTTTTTCTACGAAACACTGAAATAGGCAAAAAAACAGCAATTTGGGCTGGGCCTCCAGTTAATAGGTTAGTCCCAAAAATAATATAAAAGTGTAAAATAAAGCCCATTAACATCCAAAACAGGTAATATAATAGCATGGAACAATAAAAAATTATAGATACGTTGGAGAAGTATCAGCAACCCCAAGCTTAATTCCTGCTCGTCCTCGAGTTGGTAAATGATAAAAATAGAGTTTTTGATGTGGAATGCTTTCTAGAATATTCTTCAATGTATTTTTCTCTATTGTGGCATTAATGTTCAGATCTGAAAGATTCAACATAAAAGTTTATTGTTGACATAAAAATAGTAATACTCCAAGTATGCTAATCAAGCAATTATGTCTTATCAAAATACCATAGTCAAAGAAAATTTATCCCTACAAAGTCATATAGTTTGGCCATGCTTCATTTTCGTCACACAAAATACTCTCATCATGCACAACCCCGATGACAAGCCAAGTAATTGCTTCATACTTAGCCTTTTGAAACTCTTTCAACTTTTACACAATATGTGAGTGCGACCCATGGACATAGCACTATGGGTGGAATAGAACATGATGATTGAGGTTGTGTGAGAAGAAAATGGGCTATGGAGATGCCCACCGATTGATGTCAATGTAAGGAGTAGGGATTGCCATGCAACGGATGCACTAGAGCTATAAATATATGAAAGCTCATCAAAGAAACTAAGTGGGTGTGCATCCAACTCGCTTGCTCACGAAGACCTAGGGCAATTTTAGGAAGCCCATCATTGGAATATACAAGCCAAGTTCTAGAATGAAAAATTCCCACTAGTATATAAAAGTGACAACATAGGAGACTCTCTATCATGAAGATCATATTGCTACTTTGAAGCACAAGTGTGGAAAAAGGATAGTAACATTGTCCCTTCTCTCTTTTCTCTCATTTTTTTATTTGGGCCTTCTTTTTTTTCTTTTGACCTCTTTTTTCGTTCGGAGTCTCATCGCGACTTGTGGGGGAATCATAGTCTCCATAATCCTTTCCTCACTAGGACAATGCTCCAATAATGATGATCATCACAGTTCTTTTTACTTACAACTCAAGAATTACAACTCAATACTTAGAACAAAATATGATTCTATGTGAATGCCTTCGGCGGTGTACCGGGATTGCGATGAATCAAGAGTGACATGTATGAAAATTAAGCATGATGGCCTTGCCACAAATACGATGTCAACTACATGATCATGCAAAGCAATATGACAATGATGATGCATGTCATAATAAATGGAATGGTGGAAATTTGCATGGCAATATATCTCGGAATGGCTATGGAAATTCCATAATAGGTAGGTATGGTGTCTGTTTTGAGGAAGATATAAGGAGGTTTATGTGTGATAGAGTGTATCATATCACGGGGTTTGGATGCACCGGCGAAGTTTGCACCACCTCTCAAGGTGAGAAAGGGCAATGCATGGAACCGAAGAGGCTATCAATGATGGAAGGGTGAGAGTGCGTATAATCCATGGACTCAACATTAGAAATAAATAACTCACATACTTAATGCAAAAATCTACAAGTCATCAAAACCAAGCACTACGCTCATGCTCCTAGGGGGATAGATTGGTCGGAAAAGACCATCGCTCGTCCCCGACCACCACTCATAAGGAAAGCAATCAAAGAACACCCCATGCTTCAAATTTGTCACATAACATTTACCATATGTGCATGCTACGGGACTTGCCTATTTTAGCACAAGTATTCATCAATTTCACAATTACTCAACTAGCACACCTCTAATATTACCACCTTTATATCTCAAAACAATCTATCAAGCATCCAACTTCTCTTAGCATTTAAAATTTGTAACCAAAGTGAATTACCATGCTGTTCTAAAGGACTCTCAAAATGATATAAGTGAAGCATGAGAGATCAATTATTTCTATAAAATAGAACCACCGCCGTGCTCTAAAAGATATAAGCGAAACACTAGAGCAAAAATTATCCAACTCAAAAGATATAAGTGAAGCACATAGAGTATTCTAATAAATCCCAATTCATCTGTGTCTCTCCCAAAAGGTGTGTATAGCAAGGATGATTGTGGTAAACTAAAAATCAAAGACTCAAATCATACAAGACGCTCCAAGAAAAACACATATCATGTGACGAATAAAAATATAGCTCCAAGTAAAGTTACCAATGGACGAAGACGAATGAGGGGATGCCTTCCAGGGCATCCCAAGCTTAGGAATTTGGTTGTCCTTGGATTTTACCTTGGGGTGCCTTGGGTATACCCAATCTTAGGCTCTTTCCACTCCTTGTTCCATAATCCATCAAATCTTTACCCAAAACTTGAAACTTCACAACACAAAACTTAAAAGAAAATCTTCCTGAACTCCGTTAGTAAAAGAAAACAAATCACCACTTCAATGTACTGTAATGAACTCATTATTTATTTATATTGGTGTTGAACCTACTGCATTCCAACTTTTCTATGGTTCATAAACTCTATTACTAGCCATAGATTCATCAAAATAAGTAAACAACACACTAAAAACAGAATCTGTCAAAAACAGAATAGTCTGTACTAATCTGTAGGTATAGAATACTTCTAGAACACCAAAAATTCTAAAATAAATTGCTGGGCGTGACTAATTTATCTACTAATCAACTTCAAAATTAATTAACTAAATATCACTCTCCAGTAAAAAATGGCAGCAATTCTCATGAGCGGTAAAGTTTCTGTTTTTTAGAGATTCTGTTTTTAGTGTGTTGTACTTGGAACAAACACTAATTATACACAAAAAAGCACAACCAAAACAGAGGCTAGATAAATTATTTATTACTAAACAGGAACAAAAAGCAAGGAATAAAAATAAAATTGGGTTGCCTCCCAACAAGCGCTATCGTTTAACGCCCCTAGCTAGGCATAAAAGCGAGGATAGATCTAGGTATTGCCATCTTTGTTAGGAAATCCATAAGTGGCTCTCATAATAGATTCAGATGGTAATTTAATTTTATTTCTAGGGAAGTGTTCCATGCCTTTGTTTAACGGAAAATATAATATTCCCTTCCTTCATATCAATAATTGCACCAATCGTTCTAAGGAAAGGTATACCAAGAATAATAGGACATGAAGGATTGCAATCTATATCAAGAACAATGAAATCTACGGGCACATAATTCCTATTTGCAACAATAATAATATCATTGATTCTTCCCATAGGTTTCTTAAAGGTGGAATCCGCAAGGTGCAAGTTTAAAGAACAATCATCAAATTCACGAAAACCTAGCAAATCACACAAAGTTTTTGGGATCGTGGAAACACTAGCACCCAAATCACACAAAGCATAGCATTCATGATCTTTAATTTTTATTTTAATTTTAGGTTCCCACTCATCATAAAGTTTTCTAGGGATAGAAACTTCCAACTCAAGTTTTTCTTCATAAGATTGCATTAAAGCATCAACGATATGTTTAGTAAAAGCTTTATTTTGACTATAAGCATGAGGAGAATTTAGCACGGATTGCAACAAGGAAATACAATATATCAAAGAGAAATTATCATAATTAAATTCCTTGAAATCCAAGATAGTGGGTTTATTTCTATTTAAAGTTTTGACCTCTCCAATCCCACTTTTATCAATTTTTGCATGAAGATCTAAAAACTCTGAATCATTGGGACGCCTTCTCACTAAAGTTGACTCATCTCCAGTCCCATCATTAACAAGATTCATATTGCAAAAGAAAGATTTAATAGGGGACAGATCAATAACTTTTAGATCTTCATCTTTATTATCAGGGAAACTAGAAGAACACAATTTCACAAGGCAACCTTTTTTAGCACGCATCCTAGCAGTTCTTTCTTTGCACTTATCAATGGAAATTCTCAAAGCTTTTAGAGACACATTCATATCATGCTTAGGTGGAATAGATCTAAGTTTCAAAGAATCAACATCAAGAGAAATTCTATCCATGTACCTAGCCAACTCATCAATCTTAGACAAATTTTCTTCAACCAAAGCATTGAAACTCTTTTGTGAACCAATAAATTACTTAATATTAGATTCAAAATAAGAGGGAATCTTATTATAATTTCCATAATAATTGTTGTAGGAATTACCATAATTATTAGAGGAATTACTAGGAAACGACCCAGAATTAAAATTACCTCTATACGCGTTGTTACCAAAATTGTTCCTACCAACAAAATTCACATCCATAGATTCATTATTATTCTCAATTAAAGTAGACAAAGGCATATCATTGGGATCAGTAGGAGTACTCTTATTAGCAAACAATTTGATAAGTTCATCCATCTTTCCACTTAAAACATAAATCTCTTCAATTGCATGCACCTTTTTACTAGTAGATCTTTCAGTGTGCCATTGAGAATAATTAACCATAATATTATCTAGGAGTTTGGTAGGTTCTCGTAAAGTGATTTCCATAAAAGTGCCTCTTGCGGCCGAATCTAAAAGATTTCTAGAAGCAAAATTCAATCCAGCATAAATTTTTTGTATAATCATCCATAAATTCAAACCATGTGTAGGGAAATTACGTATTATTAATTTCATCATCTCCCAAGATTGTGCAACCTGCTCATGATCAAGTTGCTTAAAATTCATAATATCGTTTCTAAGAGAGATGATCTTAGCGGGAGGAAAATACTTAGAGATAATAGCATCTTTGTACTTATTCCATGAATCAATACTATTTTTAGGCAAAGACGAAAATGAAGCTTTAGCATGATCTCTAAGCGAAAATGGAAATAACTTAAGTTTAACAATATCATTATCCACATCTTTCTTCTTTTGCATATCACACAAATCAACAAAGTTGTTTAGATGGGTAGCGGCATCTTCACTAGGAAGGCCAGAAAACGGATCTTTCATGACAAGATTCGGCAAAGCAGTATTAATTTCATAAGATTCAGCATCGGTAAGAGGAGCAATCAGAGTGCTAATAGAATCATTATTGTTGGTATTGGCAAAGTCACACAATTTGGTATTATCTTGAGCCATCGTGACAAGCAAGCAATCCAACACACAAGCAAACAAGAAACAAGCAAAAGAGGCAAACTGGAAAAGAGAAGGAGGATGGAAAAAGAGGGCGAAGAAAATGGCAATGGTGAAGTGGGGGAGAGGAAAATGAGAGGCAAATGGCAAATAATGTAATGCGAAGGATAAGAGTTGTGATGGGTACTTGGTATGTCTTGACTTGGCGTAGATCTCCCCGGCAACGGTGCCAGAAATCCTTCTTGCTACCTCTTGAGCATGCGTTGGTTTTCCCTTGAAAAGGAATGGGTGATGCAGCAAAGCAGTGTAAGTATTTCCCTCGGTTTTTGAGAACCAAGGTATCAATCCAGTAGGATACCACCCACGAGTCACCTTGTACCTACACAAACAAATAAGAACCTCGCAACCAACACGATAAAGGGGTTGTCAATCCCTTCACGGCCACTTGCAAGAGTGAGATCTGGTAGAGATAATAATAAAAAGATAAATATTTTTGGTATTTTTATAATATAAATTGAAAGTAAAGATTGCAAAATAAAATAGATTGGAAACTTGTATGATGGAAGATAGGCTTGGGGGCCATAGGTTTCACTAGTGGCTTCTCTCAAGATAGCATAAGTATTACGGTGGGTGAACAAATTACTGTCGAGCAATTGATAGAATGGAGAATAGTTATGAGAATATCTAGGTATGATTATGTATATAGGCATCACGTCTGTGACAAGTAGACCGACTCCTGCCTGCATCTACTACTATTACTCCACACATCGACCGCTATCCAACATGCATCTAGAGTATTAAGTTCATAAGAACGGAGTAATGCTTTAAGCAAGATGACATGATGTTGAGGGATAAACTCATGCAATATGATATAAACCCCATCTTTTTATCCTCGATGGCAACAATACAATACGTGTCGTTTCCCCTACTGTCACTGGGATCGAGCACCGCAAGATTGAACCCAAAGCTAAGCACATCTCCCATTGCAAGAAAGATCAATTTAGAAGGCCAAACCAAACTGATAATTTGAAGAGACTTGCAAAGATAACAAATCATACATAAAAGAATTCAAAGAAGATTCAAATATTGTTCATAGATAATCTTGATCATAAACCCACAATTCATCTTATCTCAACAAACACATCGGAAAAGAAGATTACATC
This sequence comes from Triticum dicoccoides, assembly GCF_002162155.2. Taxonomy (NCBI): domain Eukaryota; kingdom Viridiplantae; phylum Streptophyta; class Magnoliopsida; order Poales; family Poaceae; genus Triticum; species Triticum dicoccoides. The sequence continues at coordinate 255,286,835 of NC_041384.1, read as the reverse complement.
GAATATATCTCCAAGAGAATCGGGGAGAACTTTGTATTGAGATCCAAAGAGCGAGAAGAAGCCATCTAGCTACTAGCTATGGACCCGAAGGTCTGAAGTAAACTACTCACACATCATCGGAGGGGCCATGGAGTTGATGTAGAGGCCCTCCGTGATCAATGCGCCCTTCGGCGGAGCTCCAGAAAAGGCCCCAAGATGGGGTCTCTTGGGTACAGAAGATTGTGGCTGTAGAAATAGGGTTTTGTGGTGCTCCTGGATGTTTTCGGGGTATGTGAATATATATAGGAGGAAGAAGTGGGTCGGTTGAGCCACGAGGGGCCCACGAGGGGTGAGGGCGCGCCCAAGGGGGGTAGGTGCGCCCCCTGCCTCGTGGCCACCTCGTTTGTTGCTTGACGTCCACTCCAAGTCCTCTGGATCACGTTTGTTCCAAAAATCACGCTCCTGAAGGTTTCATTCCGTTTGGACTCCGTTTGATATTCTTTTTCTGCGAAACACTGAAATAGGGAAAAACAACAATTTGGGCTGGGCCTCTGGCTAATAGGTTAGTCCCAAAAATAATATAAAAGTGTAAAATAAAGCCCATTAACATCCAAGATAGATAATATAATAGCATGGAACAATCAAAAATTATAGATACGTTGGAGACGTATCAAACTGCAGGCCCTCCCTAAACTATCCCATGTGAAGTGCCTCTCTGCTACCATTGCGTTCAGTTTCGATAGTAACATTCAGATTCCACAGTAAATTTTAGTTTCGATAGTTAAGTTTAGAGTCAACAATTTTTACCTGATCTGTTGTAGTCAGGTGGTTTTTGGTGATGTAAATTTTACATCTATCAATTTTTGGTAATGCATTTTACATCATCTATTGGAGATGCTATGAGAATCCCACTTGAGATTAACAATGTCTATCTTGTGCTTCTTCAGCCTTGATGTCTTACGGCTCACCGTAGTAGCTCCAAGGACGGAACGATCAATCACAACAGAGCAGTGCCCTGGACGCCGTCTACAGATTCCTCAGATCTTCCTCCACACCTCCGACAGCCACCTCTGCCTCAACTTCTTCAGCGACCAACCCAGTGATGCTGAGGTCGACACGGCTACGGCAAAGAGGTTGTACACTTGTCGCATCACTTTTTACTCTACATTCTTGTTGATCCATTAGGGTTGTTGTGGTTCAATAGAAAAACAGAGCAATAGGAAATTTTCCAATGGCACTCTACCATTCAATTATTCATGCATTTTATTGAAAGGAATGGAGCAAAACATCCACCTGGACCTACTTTTCAAAATCCTGTGCATGAAAACAAGACCAATTGCATTAGTGGAAGAATAACATTCTAACTGTACACGCTTTCATATGGTTTCACTTTATTTTGGCCATGTTTTTTGCATTCCTCTGCTCCTCCTTTTCCTGTGAACCAAACACCCAAGTTGACAGAAATCTCGTGTTCACAAATGCTCTGCTTCCCATGTGCATTCCTATCTGATTCCGGTGTTCTTCCTCCTATCCCTGCGTTTTTAGAATCATGCAAGCCAAATGAGCCCTTACAGAATTACTTCAGTTACAAGTAGGTGTCAAAGAAAACTTTGTGTGGTTTGTCCTACTCCTGCCGCGATGTCGTCCACCTCACCTGGGCTGCTCCATCGACAGAAGCACTCACCAAACCAGACATCACAACTCCTAACCGTCTTTCACCGCCTCAGATCTCCTTCCCTGCCACCGGCACCCACCGTAACGGCATCACCATCATCGACTCAGCAGATGAACCTAAGGAGTACTAGGGTCCACAAGAGAGGTCGCACTCTTTTGTTTCTGCTTATGTTATGCATTGCTTAATATTACCTGCTACTTTATTGTCCTGTTCACCTCTTAGACTCCAAGTCAGGTCCAAATTGATGTTCAAAGTTGAGTTCTAAATTAGTTGTGGGGCACATATCGAGGCAGCAATGAATAGTATCTCTGTCTAATATCCGGTTCACCTAGGGTATGCCTATGTTGTTCATCTTGGGTGGGAAACAAATATTAAAGCAATCATCATCTGTTTTTTTATTAAATTAAAGTAATCATCAGCCTGCTATCATTATTTTTGGATCCATCCACCGGTTGTTACCATTACTCTAGATTTCTGCATGCTCTCCTTACATAATCTCGTTATATTTTTTTGTATGCATGTTAGATATTGTACACAGTCATGCTAAACATGTAGAGAAAAAGAGAAGAGTTATAGGCGGCCATACAATGTCATGCAGACATCCCTCCATGGTGGGTTCAATGGAAACCCCCCCCCCTCTCTAGATTGTAATCCAGAGGAAGATATCTATTCTGAGGCGGATTCAAACACAGCTGACCACTCCTAATTACCCCCAAGGTGTTTGCTCTAACTTGGCATGATGATGTTAGTCATATCATGCATATGTTGCCTTGCAGTGCCTACTTTCTACATCATATATGTCATCTGTTTAGTTTAGACATGTTCTGTAATGCCACCTATTTAGTTTCAATATCATATATGGGAATTATGCAGTCTCATGTCTTTTAGCCAGCCATAATATATGTGAAATGTGCAATGCCATCCTGTTTTACCAGCCATCATATATTTGAATCATATCTAGACCATCCTTTTCTTCATTAAATTTCCATTTGTCAACAATGTTTGTACATTAAACTAATCTTCCTGTGAATCGACCATTTGAGTGGGTGATGGAAAAATCTGGAGTGAAAACAAGGCCTTCAGAGCAGACAGTGCTACCTGTCGAAGAAAATCTCTTGTTGGGTCCCGATAGCTCCTCAGAGATGGATTCAGAGACAGATGACCAGTCCTATTCCCCCAGCGAGGTGTATGCTCTAACTTGGCACGGTTCTACTGCTCATATCAAGCATATGTGTCGGCGTTCTGGGAATGGGGTCCCTAGACTTGCCTGCCTGCGGCCCGCGGCGTGGCGAAGCCAGCAGGCCGTACGGCCCATCTTCATCAACAAGGCATACAAGAAACACGCGAGGGGCCAAGCCTCGCGAGGCGGACGACACAAGACCTCCTCTGGAGTGGCCTAGTCGGGCAGGATCACGAGGGGCGGAGATAACAAGGCGAGGCAAACCTCATGAGGCTCTCGTGACATGAGCTATGACGATCAACACCAGGCGGGCACCAGTGCGCGCAGCGTCCTTGTTTCCTCTTTGGTGCTAAGGAGGCCAGCGCAGACGAGGAGTACCGAGGCATCAGGAAAAGGTTGCCATATCGGTGCAACAAGACAAGGACCAAAAGGACGGCAAGACGAAGGTCATCGTGGAGCCCAAGACGGCGTCACCACCAGAGCCTTTCGCAGGCGGAGACTGCCTTTGTCAGGATAGCTTGTACTAGCTATCCCCCCTTCAACTTTGCCCGCCGTTGTTGGCTCCCTTCCCTCTCAATCTTTGGGAAGAGGACCAGGGTCTCTATAAGTAGGACTAGCCACCACCATAGGCAAGAGAGGACCATTTTAGACCATCCAGAACCACACAAGTTAGCCAAGCACAAGAACACCTCAACCTCAGGAGGCTGTTCTTCCCCTTGTATTGTTCATCATCAGCCCTGGAGGCAAACCACCACCACCACACTGGAGTAGGGTATTACACCACAATGGTGGCCCGAACCAGTATAAATCTTGCGTCTTTCTGTGTTGCGAGTTCGTCGAGTTCATCCGCGAGAACTTAGCGAGCTAGGGCGTGGATCGGTGGGAGGAAAAGACTTCGCGCGCACCCCAGTGTTTGAACCTTAAGGGTTTGCCGGAACGCCATATCCGACATTTGGCGCGCCAGGTAGGGGTGCGCCGTAGCTTCCCTTCCATCAGTTCGTCGCTCCGTCGCTCCATCGTCTCCATGGCGGACGCTCGCCGTGCTCGAGCCGAGAATCGGGCTGCCCTCACCGCTCGCGTTGCTCAGATGGCCCCCATCGGCGGGCCACCTCGTCGTTCTCCGTCTCCCACCGCCAACGCTGCCACTGGCCCGGTGGGGAACGAGCAGCAAGCGTCTTCGTTGCATCCTTCGGTACGGCAGGACGGCCGCACCGCCACTCCATCACTGACCCCGGCCGGTTCTTCGTCCCATGCACGTCACGCTCGCATGGAGGCGCGAGCCGCACTCCTCGCCGCGAACGAACTCCTGCGCTACCGCCCAGTGGACGACCTCTACGAGGAGTGCCTCACCCTCAGCCGGCCACGGGCGACGAGGCCCGGGGCGCGCCTCCACCACCCCATCCCAAAGACGGCGCCTTGGCACCAAGGCGCGTGGCCCCGCAGTGTGATCCGCCATGCCCGGTGCCCGCGCGCGAAGACAGAAGCTGCCAAGAAATCCCTCAGTGCGAGGAGCTGCACCCGCACTTCTTGTGCCGCCTCGTCAAGACCGCGTGCCGCCCGTGGCGGAGCCGCCCAGACCTCGTCAAGACCGAGCTCCACCTCCAAAGTGGGCCCCAATAACTACGCCTGGCTGCCGCGCCTTCACCCCCGAGCTGCGCAATGTCGCCTGGCTAGGCAAGTTCAAGCTAGATCTGCCTCCTTGCTACGACGGCACCGCCGACCACGCAGAGTTCTTGCAGCTCTACGAGCTGAGCATCGAAGCAGCCAACAGTGACGAGAAAGTCATGGCAAACTGATTTCCCATGGCACGCAAGGATGGAGCCCGCTCCTGGCTCCTGAACCTACAGCACGGCTCGATCTCCTCCTGGGACGAGATGCACGACCGCTTCGTCGCCAACTTCCAGGGCACTCACGACCGCCCGCCGGCCGTGGGCGACCTGCGCCGCATCAAGCAACAGCAAGGGGAGACCCTCAAGAAATACATTCAGCGCTTCAACAACACCCGCCTCAAGATCCCCAAGGTCACGGATGAGGCCATCATCTTCGCGTTCTCCGACGGCGTCCGTGACGTCGAGATGAAGGAAGAGCTCTCTATCCACGAGTAGCTCTGCACATCTCAGGAGCTGTTCCACCTAGCGACCAAGTCCGCAAGAGCTGAGGAGGGGAGCCTCTCTCTCCTTGAGCTGCCAGCCGCTGGCACATAAGAGAATAAAGCCAAGGCCAAGAAAGTGAAGCGCAAGGAAGCAGTGGTGCTAGCAATGGAGCCCGACACCAAACGGGGAAAAGATCAGCCCGAGTCATCCAAGAACAGCCGACCGTTCTGCGCCTTCCACAACCTGAACACCCACAACACCAGTGACTGCCAAGAGCTCAGATCCACACGAGAAGGACGCTACGGTCGACGCCCCGAGCGCAGTGACCGGGGCTACGGACGTGGAGGAGGACATGGAGGCAGCCGCTGGGATGACCATGGCCTGCGCCAGAAATGGTGCGACATGCCCCGTGAGGACCGCTGGCAAGACCATCCTCGCGAGGGGGCCTGGAGGGACCAGCCTTGTGAGGATCGCCGCCAAAGCAACGCCGGTCTTCCCCCGCTGACGCCACCAAGAAGGAACGACGATCATCATCAGGAGGAGGGGCCTGGGGGCTTCCAGGAGCCGCGTGCAATCGCCTGCATCTCGAGGGGCGCCCAGGCCCCAGCCTCTCAGCGCATCCTTAAATGGTTTGCTCGCGAGGTGAACGCGGTGCTCCCCAAGCTTGAGGACGCGCACCCGCTCAGGTGGTCCTAGTGCGCCATCCCTTTCAACTCGGCAGATCATCCCAAGTGCGCGGCCAACGCTGGCGTCCTCCCGATGCTGTGTTCCCCAGTCATCAGCAATGTGCAGGTTACCAAGACCCTCATCGACGACGGTGCAGGGCTCAACGTCCTGGCCGTCGACATATTCAACAACCTCCAAGTGCCATACGAGCAGCTCCACCCTACCAAACCTTTCTCAGGAGTGACCGACGGCTCCACCACACTCATAGGGCAGGTCCGCCTACCTGTCACCTTCGGCACACGCGACAACTACTGCACCGAGCTCATCGATTTCGATGTCGCCCACATCCGCCTGCCGTACAACGCCATCCTCGGGTATCCGACCCTGGCCAAGTTCATGGTGGTCACCCACCACGGCTACAACGTCTTCAAGATGCCTGGAAGCGGCGGGGCCATCACGGTCCCATGTGAAGAAAGGGATGTGGTGTGCTCCCTTGAGGACGCCTTCCAAGCTGCAGCAATCAACGACCCCGACAGCAGAAGTGAGGGCCCTCCGGAGGCCATCCCCAAGAAGAGGCAACTGCGCCGCGTAGGACCTCAGGAGGATGACATCGCGGCGGGAGCCTCGGCAGGATCAGTGTCCGTCCCAGGGGCGGCTCCCTCCATCGCATAGGAAGGCGCGCCCAGTGCCCTCCTCGAGCAGGGCTCGTGGGCTCTCTTCTTGAGGGCCTCTGGCCTTGCCAACCTCATGAGAGAGGCGCTTGGGCACCACTTGGAGGCGTGCTACGCAGCACATTTTCCTCAATAGAACATAGGGCAAGGGGTGCCCACCACTCAGGTGTTCATCGCCAAGACCACACAGGAACTGCAAGACGCAAGAGCCATGCACGGCGACAGCCGCTCATAGGGCGCATCTCACCACCCAGGAGAGGGTGCTGAGCTGCACGTCTACATCGACATCCTGGGGCTCAACAGGGCCGCGTCTCAGGAGCGCTTCTGGCCTTCGTCTGTGGGCCGTTGCGAGGGCCGGCCACACAGCTACGTTCGCATGCCCCTCGGCTTGCCGAGCATGGCGTCGGCCTATCAGCGCAACATGCGGCGTGACCTGGCGGCTTAAGAGGCCAGGTACCGCACCGTCCTGGAGGAAACGGAGACGGTCTTCGGGGAGCCTCCTGAGCCCCCAGAGCCTCCCGAGGCTCAGGGCTCCGGTGGCTCATGAGGAGTCATTTCTTCGACGCACGCCTTCTGCTGCACCAACTCTGCTTCGTCTACAGAACCAGGTGACATCCTCCAAGCTCGTTTAAGCTGGGACCGCCCCTTGGGCTGCATTATTCCCAGGCCACGTGGGTCCGTCCCTGCGGCATGTATCCCTTTTGCTCATGTCTTTTAGCTTGCCTTGCTAGAGGCGCCCCTCGGGCTGCATCATCCCCAAGCCGCTTGGGCCAGACCCAGTGGCATGTATCTTCCTGCATTTACCCAAGATGATTTGCCTTACCTTCTTAAACTGCCTACGGTTATTGCCCACTCGATTGTCACCAGCTGTGGGTACATTCACCCCGTGCAATTAGCTTGTGCGTTAAAAGGGGGGATCCTGAGCATTGCGACTCAGGAGCTCTTGCTAGAGAGACTGGCTCTCCAGCCCTCACCCCCTGGCCTTGATCACGACATCGTGACCTGGCATACTGGTGGCGGCTGAGCTCGCTCGAGGGCCGAGACCTGAGGACGTAGAGTGCTTGCACCTAACCGCCTTGTAAGAACACACAACCACCAAGACTCAAGACTAGTCGCTAGCTCACGATAAGGCAAACCTCACGAGGTTCTCGTGACGTGAGCCATGACGATCGACACTAGGCGGGCGCTAGCGCGCGTAGCGTCCTTGTTTCCTCTTTGGTGCTAAGGAGGCCAGCGCAGGCGAGGAGTACCGAGGCATCAGGCAAAGGTTGACATATTGGTGCAACAAGACAAGGACCAGAAGGATGGCAAGACGGAGGTCATCGTGGAGCCCAAGACGGCATCACCACCAGAGCCTTTCACAGGCGGAGACCGCCTTTGTCAGGATAGCTTGTACTAGCTGTCCCCCTTCAAATTTGCACGCCGTTGTTGGCTCCCTTCCCGCTCAATTTTCGGGAAGAGGACCCGGGCCTCTATAAGTAGGACTGGCCACCACCATAGGGAAGAGAGGACCATTCTAGACCATCCAGAACCACACAAGTTAGCCAAGCACAAGAACACCTCAACCTCAGGAGGTTGTTCTTCCCCTTGTATTGTTCATCATCAGCCCTGGAGGCAATCAACCACCACCACACTGGAGTAGGGTATTACACCACAATGGTGGCCCGAACTAGTATAAATCTTGTGTCTTTCTGTGTTGCAAGTTCGTCAAGTTCGTCCGCGAGATCTTAGCGAGCTAGGGCGTACATCGGTGGGAGGAAAAGACTTCGCACGCACCCCAGTGTTTGAACCTTAAGGGTTTGCCAGAACCCCACATCCGACAATATGGTATCTTGCATTGCATAGTTTCGACATCATATACACAATATTCAACACCATGTTCTTAGTTCAGACATCATATATGCGAATGCCCTCACTACAAAAAAAGACACATCCATGACATTTTGGGCCGAACTATTTTTTTTCTGTCATACATATGACACTTCTATGACGATAATTGTGACAAAACCCAGTATCATCATAGATGTGGTGGGCTCCTACTTCTATGACAAAAAATCATGACAGAAAATGGGCTTTTTGTCCTAGGCAGGCCGGAGACGCAGCTGCATGACATTCTCTGGGCCGTCGATGACGGAAAAAAAACCATGGTAGAAGCGAGGGGGAGGAAAATTTTGGGGACTTCCCGGTTACGGTGGGAGGTCGGGGGCCGAGCGATGCGCGTTTCTCTCGTAGATGTACGCGCGTGTGTGCGAGGCGTTGGCTCTAACTGAACCAAAGCGAGGCATTGGGCTCTAACTGAACCCGAGCGATTGCACTGCAGGCTATGCATTACTGAACCTGAGCGATCAATCGATGGCTGTTAACTGAACCCGATCGAGCGATTCCTTCACTACTGCTGCTAACTGAAGCCGATCGATGGGATGAACAGTGAGCGTTGCGGGGGGGTGTTGGATGAACAGTCAGCGGTGGCGTTGCCTCTGGATGAACAGGACCCCGTGGTGTGGTGGAGGGCTGGATTAATAGTAGATGGTGGAGGGGTGCCCATGGAGGGGTGGATGACCAGGACCCCGTGTTGTGGAGGGTTGGATGAACAGTAGACGGTCGAGGGGTGGTTGAACAGGACCACGTGGTGTGGAGGGCTGGATGAATAGTAGAAGGTGGAGGGGTGGTTGAACAGGACCCCATGGTGTGGACGGCTGAATGAACAGTAGACGGTGGAGGGGTGGTTGAACAGTAGCCGGTGGAGTAGCGTGTGGTGGAGCCTGGATGAACAGGAGCCCGTGGAGGCTGGATGAACAGGAGCCCGTGGAGGCTGGAGGAGGTCGACGGTGCACATGAACAGTATCCCGTGCAGTCCCGTTTTGCGCTACGCCAGACCCCTCCCGATGAACAGGACCCCCGTTTTGACCGTAGCGCTCCAACACAAGTCCGTTTCCTCCGTTTTGCATTACGCCACACCCCTCCCGATCAACAGGACCCCGTTTCGACCGTAGGAGGTCCGTTTCCTCCGTTTTGCGGTACGCCAGACCCCTCCCGATGAACAGGATCCCGTTTCGAACGTGGCCAGTCGAAAACAAGGCCGTTTCCTCCGTTCTGCGGTACGCCGGGCCTCGTTTCCATCGCATGTTCCATCCAAGCCCTCCCGATGAACACGACGCATTCTGTTGCCTCCCCATGAACACGACGCATTCCGTTCCATCACCATGAACACGACGAAGACGTTGTTTCTCCGTTCTGACCCAGCCCTATACACGAGCCCTGGCCGTACGTATGCGCGAGTAGGCATTCGAGACCCCGCCCGTATGTACACATATGTGGCCGTATTTTCTTTCTTGCACCCTGACCGCTGTACGTACGTGTAAATCTACGTGCGTGCCTCTACTACGACATGTGCGCGCCTCTACATCAACTAGTATGTACATACGCGTTCGCGACCAGAATGACAACGCTATGTACGCTTCAACCAGGTGGGTCCCGACTGTCAGGCACTTCTTTGCCTGCAAAGATGTAGCTAGTGGGTCCCAACAGTCAGGGGCGAATCGTTTTTTTGCCCGGACGCACTTCCTTGCGTGTGAAGATGTAGCTGGTGGGTCCCAGCAGTCAGGGGGAAACGTTTTTTTTGCGAAATACGGTGGCCCGTCCGGTGGGTCCTGCTATTAGGTGGTGGAATAATTTTTTTCCATGTAATAAGGAGGCACTTCCTTGCTGCGGCCGTGGACCCAGCTGTTAGCCTCTCCATGTAGAGTCCATGTTCGATGGAAGCCGTTCCTTGACCATGTTGACCACCCTGCGCTGAGAGCACCAGGGCGGTGGACGATGGCGAGGCCTAGGAAGGGGACGACCACCGAGCCGGGGAAGAGGCGGCAGTGGATGCCCACGCGTAGAGGAGTACGAGGGTTCACTGGTCACTGCAGTGTGAGGCTACCGCCGCCGCAGAATAATAGGGGGTGTGGGTGAGTAGAGGGATGGCCTGGCCAGCGGTGGGAGTAGTAGGGGGCAGTGAGGCCACCGCCGCATCGCAGCCGGCCACGGGAGGCAGGAGCACGAGGCACGACCGGCGCTGGTTTGGGCGGCTGGAGCAAGAAGACCAGAGGTTGAAGAAGCACTACGGCCATTGGATGGACATTGTACGGTCACTGGAGCTAGAATCATGCATATTGACTAAGTTGACAAAGCCCTTTGTCCCCGTTAACTTAGTACGCCCACAAGTCAGCCTCCCACCAAGGTGGGTCCCAGCTAGTAGGGGTTATTCATTTTTTTGAGCGTAATAAGGAGGCACTTCCTTGCGTGCGAAGATATAGCTGGTGGGTCTGAGCTGTCAGCGGAGGTAACATTTTTTTCGCGAAATACAGAGGCCCTTTTGGTGGGTCCCTGATGTCAGGTGGAGGAATCATTATTTTGCGCGTAATAAGGAGTCATTTCCTTGCGTGTGGCCGTGGACCCAGCTGTCGGCCTCTCCACGTACAGTCCACTTCAGATGCTTGTCGGTCGTTGACCACGTTGTCGAGTCTCGGGCAAGTAACGTACCGATTGACAAAGGGAATTGTATACGGGATTGATTGAATCCTCGACATCGTGGTTCATCCGATGAGATCATCGAGGAGCATGTGGGAGCCAACATGGGTATCCAGATCCCGCTGTTGGTTATTGACCGGAAAGTCGTCTCGGTCATGTCTGTGTGTCTCCCGAACCCGTAGGTCTACACACTTAAGGTTCGGTGATGCTAGGGTTGTTGAGATATTAGTATACGGTAACATGAAAGTTGTTCGGAGTCCCGGATGAGATCCCGGACGTCACAAGGAGTTCCGGAATGGTCCGGAGGTGAAGATTTATATATAGGAAGTCAAGTTTCGGCCATCGGGAAAGTTTCGGGGGTAATCGGTATTGTACCGGGGCCACCGGAAGGGTCCCGGGGGTCCACCGGGTGGGGCCACCTATCCCGGAGGGCCCCATGGGCTGAAGTGGGAGGGGAACCAGCCCCTAGTGGGCTGGTGCGCCCCCCATGGGCCTCCCCCTGCGCCTAGGGTTGGAAACCCTAGGGGTGGGGGGCGCCCCACTTGGCTTGGGTTGCACTCCACCCCCCTTGGCCGCCGCCCCCTTGAAGATTGCATCTCCTAGGGATGACGCCCCCCCACTAGGTGTCCTATATATAGTGGGGGGGAGGGAGGGCAGCCGCACCCTAGCCCCTGGCGCCTCCCTCTCCCTCCCATGACACTCCTCCCTCTCCTTGAGCTTGGCGAAGCCCTGCCGAGATCACTATTGCTTCCACCACCACGCCGTCGTGCTGCCGGATCTCCATCATCCTCTCATTCCCCCTTGCTGGATCAAGTTGGAGGAGACGTCTTCCCAACCGTACGTGTGTTGAACGCGGAGGTGCCGTCCGTTCGGCGCTAGGTCATCGGTGATTTGGATCACGGCGAGTACGACTCCATCAACCCCGTTCTCTTGAACGCTTACACTCGCGATCTACCAGGGTATGTAGATGCACTCTCCTCTCCCTCGTTGCTAGATGACTCCATAGATTGATCTTGGTGATGCGTAGAAAATTTTAAAATTCTGCTACGTTCCCCAACAGTTCGGACCAACACTCAGAGGAGCATTGGCCCGCGGGGGGTTTAAAATAAAGATGACCCTTGAGTCCACGGAACCAAAGGGAAAAAGGCTAGGTGACGAATGGTAAAACCAAGGTTGGGCCTTGCTGGAGGAGTTTTATTCAAGGAAAACAGTCAAGGGTTCCCATTATAACCCAACCGTGTAAGGAACGCAAAATCAAGGAACATAACATTGGTATGACGGAAACTAGGGCGGCAAGGGTGGAACAAAACACCAGGCATAAGGTCGAGCCTTCCACCCTTTACCAAGTATATAGATGCATTAAAGTAAACAAGATATAATAATGATATCCCAACGATAAACATGTTCCAACAAGGAACAAAACTCCAATTTTCACCTACAACTAGCAACGCTATAAGAGGGGCTGAGCAAAGTGGTAACATAGCCAAACAATGGTTTGCTAGGACAAGGTGGGTTAGAGGTTTGACATGGAAATACGGGAGGCATGATAAAGCATGTGGTAGGTATCGCGGCATAGGCATAGCAATAGAGCGAGCATCTAGCAAGCAAGGATAGAAGTGAATTCGAGGGTATGGTCATCTTGCCTGTAAAGTTCTACGAGTTGACTTAAGCTTGATCCTCGTAAGTGTTCTCAACGGGTTCCTCGATCACGTACTCGTCTCCTGGCTCTACCCAAAGAAAGAACACAAGCAAAGGGAAACCACAATCAACCACGGTGCAATGTGCAAGCAACATGATGCAAAACATGGCATGATATGCGGGAAGTAATATGCAATGCATATGCATGTTTCATAAGGGAAAGATTGAACCAGGCCTCAACCTGGAAAACCAAGAGTGCCGCTGGAAAGATGAGTTGATTTTGGTCGAAATCGATATAAAGATCACCAGAATCGGATGAACGGTTTGCAAATGGCACGCAAAACAATAATGGCACAAAACTGTGATTAACAACATGAAGCCATCTAGAATGCACCAAGAAAATAAGCTACTGCACTCTAACATAGCAAAAAAGCACATAGTAGTGATCCACTCAAAATGCTTGACAAAAGATGAACACTGAGCTACGGCTAAATCACACAATAGCAGGTTCAAACAAGCATGGCAACAGTGCAAAAGATATCACGTTCACAGACTTAGTGAAAATAACAACATGTCAGGATTTAACATCAGGAAGCAATGTTTAGAGCAAGATAACAACATGCTATAGGAACATATCATGGCAAAGCAAGGCATGGCACGAAACTACTCAAGGCATATAACAAAAGTCCCTAACTAACCATAAGCCAAAAAGGATCAGAGGATATGATGGCACACATGTAAACATAGCAAGTTTCGTTAACAGATTGAGACTTGGCAGAAAACTGGACATGGCAGAAACAGATTTACATAGGCATATTTGCGAGCTCTATGCACTCAACACAAGGCATTGCATGGAAAACTAAGCATACACCCAGCAAGAACACATGATCAATAAGCTAACCATGGGAAGAACACTCTCGTAGCATGCATGTATCAACTACAACAACCTCAGCAAAATTGATTAACATGTAAACAATCTACTAGGAACATTTTATAGCAAAAGTAGAGCAAGATTGAGTCATGCTAGGGTACTCCATAATTGCAAACAAAGACATGGATGGATAGAGCATAATAATATCTCAAAATCCTCCTTACTGAACATGCTCAAAAGAGGCACGGATCACTATGTAGCAACATGAATACATGGCATAAAAATAACATCAAGGAAATGACTTGGAAGAATTCTAAGTCCCTGAAATCAGCAACATCACGAGAGCTACTTTGCATGCTTGTGCTAGTCACCACAAAGATCACAAAAAAACATGGCATACACCCCTGTAAATATGGCATCGCATATCCCAAAACACATGTAGGGCTCAAGTTCATAGGAGGCAAACAATAATCATGGCAAAAATGACAAATGTCCAATATCTGTTAAGAAACAGAAACTAACATTACATAACACTCTTGCAACAGAATTTAGGGCATCACGATGAACTCAAACAAGCATGGTGCAATGGAATGAAATGAAGAGCACATCCAGACGAACAATTTGATATATCATACGCGCAAAACGAAGCTACGGATGCAAAGTTATGATGTGATGAACATAGCTAAAAATGTTAGGGACTTAGGGGAAAAAACACCTCCCAGATCTGGATCTAGGGTTTCGGGCACGCTTTACGAAGATCATCGGAACAGTAGCTGCGGTGGCCGAAACTTTGGGAGAAGAGGTGGCCGGAGCCGTGGCCGGAGCCGGTGAAGGGGCCGGCAAGGTCGCCGGAGCTTGTCGGCGCGGAGGGCGATCGGGGCGGCGCTCTTCGGGCTCCCGGGCGGCGGCGCTCGGTGATGGTGGCAGCGGCGGCCAGAGCTGACGGGCGCGGGCAGCGTCGGCGTTGACCGGCAAGGTGGCGAGGTCGCCGGTTAGGAAGATCTGGCGCGGTGGCGGGGAGCTTGGCGCGGGGAGGCGCGACGTTGACCCGCGGGAGGTGGCGGCGGAGCTAACGGGCACGGGCGTAGAGCGCGCACTGGAACGGCCGGCGGCGGCACGCGGTGGCCGGGGCCACGTGGCAGCATGGGATAGGCATGGGGTGGCAGCGATTTTTTTGTCCGGTGAGATCCGGACGTGTCCGGCGGCGACGAGGGGCTAGGCTAGGGTTTCATCTACGCGAAAATCCGGGGGAAGACACATATTTATAGATAGAGGGAGCTAGGAGAGTCCAAATGAGGTGCGGTTTTCGGCCATGTGATCGTGATCGAGCGACCGAGAGGATGGAGGGGGTTTATATGGGTTTTGGTCCACTTTGGAGGGGTGTTGGGCTGCAACACACACGAGGCCTTTACGGTTGCTCTGTTAACCGTTGGAGTATCAAACGAAGTCCAAATGGTACGAAACTTGACAAGCGGTCTACCGGTGGTATACCAAGGCCGCTTGGCAAGTCTTGGTCCAATCCGAGAATGTTTAACACCCGCACACGAAAAGAGGTAGAAGGAGATGCCGGAGGACATAGGAGTGCCGGAATGCAAAACGAACAACGGGGAAAATGCTCGGATGCATGAGACGAACACGTATGCAAGTGCGATGCACATGATGACATGATATGAGATGCATGACATGGAAAAAAGCAAAATGAAGGCAAAACCTAACCATGTGGGAATAACATAACTTAGTGCCGAAAAAGTCAAGAGTTGGAATACAAATATGGCAAGTTACATACGGGGCGTTACAACACTCCACCACTATGAAAGGATCCCGTCCTGAGATCTAGGACTAGAAAAAAAAACTCCCGATATTCGGAATGGAGGTGGTCCTCGCGTTCCCAGGTGGCTTCACGGTCGGAATGATGTGACCACTTCACTTTCAGGAATTTGATAGACTTGTTGCGAGTCTTGCGCTCAGTTTCTTCAAGAATAGCAATGGGATGCTCATGACAAGACATGTCTTCTTGGAGATCAATCTCTTCGAACTTGATGGTGCGATCAGGAGTCTTGAAACACTTGCGAAGCTGAGACACATGAAACACGTCATGCACATTTGCAAAGTTGGACGGAAGCTCAAGTTGATAGGGAGATCGCCTCTTTTGCCCATGATCCTGAAATGACCCACATATCTAGGGGCAAGCTTCCCTTTGATACCGAAGCAACAAGTACCTTTCGTTGGAGAGACACGGAGGTAGACATGGTCTCCGGTCTCAAAAGCCAAGTCACGATGCTTGCTATCATAGTAATTGTTCTGACGCGATTGCGCGGCTTTGAGATTTTCACGAATGACTTTGCACATTTCTTTAGCCTCTGTGATCAAGTCATTGCCAAGAAGTTGGCGTTCACCGGTCTCTGACCAGTTAAGAGGAGTACGACACTTTCTACCATAGAGAATCTCGAATGGAGCCTTGCCCAAACTCGCTTGGAAGCTGTTGTTGTAGGAGAACTCGGCATATGGAAGACAATCCTCCCACTTCATACCGAAGGAAATGACACAAGCCCTAAGCATATCTTCAAGAATTTGATTGACTCGCTCGAATTGGCCACTAGTTTGAGGATGAAAGGCTGTGCTGAAACGAATGTTGGTGCCCATAGACTTCTGAAAAGAATCCCAGAACTTAGAAGTAAAGATGCTTCCACGATATGAAGATATTAACTGCAGAATGCCGTGCAAAGAGACAATCCTGTAGGTATATAGCTCTGCCAACTAAGCTGTTGTGATAGATTCTTTGATAGGAAGAAAATGAGCCACTTTAGTGAGCATGTCGATGATAATGAAGATAGCATCATTGCCACGCTTGGACTTGGGAAATCCAGTCATGAAGTCCATCTCAATATGGTCAAACTTCCATTCTGGAATGGCAAGAGGTTGGAGGAGACCAGCTGGTCGTTGGTGTTCTGCTTTCACTCTTCTGCAGGCATCACATTCATTCACGAACTGAGCAATCTCGCGCTTCATTCGAGTCCACCAATACGACTGCTTGAGGTCATGGTACATCTTTGTACTTCCAAGATGAATAGAAAGGAGTGAATTGTGAGCCTCGTTCATAATGACTTTACGAAGGTCACCCTTAGGAACAACAATGTGATCCTCGAAGAATAGAGTATCCTTGTCATCAAGGCGATAGCACATGTAATTGGGTTGGCTCTTGGCAATCCCAATCTTCACCTTCTTCACCATAGCATCAAGAAGTTGAGCCTCACGAATCTGATCTTACAAAGTAGGAGAGAATTGGAGGTTGGCAAGGAATCCTTGAGGAACAACTTGGAGATTAAGTTTGCGGAAAACTTCACAAAGCTCTGGTTGGTAGGGCTTGAGAATCAAACTGTGGCAGTAAGCCTTCCTGCTCAATGCGTCAGCAATTACATTGGCCTTGCCTAGAGTATATTCAATACTCGGATTACACTCTTGAATCATTTCGACCCAACGAGTCTGCCTGAGGTTGAGGTTGGGCTGAGTGAAGATGTACTTGAGACTCTTATGATCAGTGAAGATGTCCACTTTCCTTCTCAACAAGAGATGTCTCCATGTTAAAAGAGCATGGACAACTGCTGCCAACTCGAGGTCATGAGTGGGGTAGTTCTTTTCGTTGGGCTTCAACTAGCGAGAGGTATAGGCGACAACTTTCTTCTCTTGCATTAACACAGCACGGAGACCTTGAAGGGAAGCATCACAGAAAACTTCGAATGGTTTGGATTCGTCGGGAGGAGTCAGAACTGGAGTTGTGACTAACTTCTCTTTGAGGGTGTTGAAAGCGATGTCACATTCATGCGTCCAGACATACTTCACATGCTTCTGGAGGAGGTTGGAAAGAGGCTTCGCGATCTTAGAGAAATTCTCAACGAACCTTCGACAATAGCTTGCAAGCCCAAGGAAGCTGCGGAGCTGCTTCATATTCTGAGGCGGTTCCCAATTCACAATTGCAGACAACTTCTCAGGATTAACAGCTATGCCCTTGGCGGAGATGATATGCCCAAGGTAGAGAACCTCATCAAGCCAAAACTCGCACTTTGAAAATTTTGCATAGAACTGATGTTCTCTGAGTTTGTCCAGCACCAATCTCAAGTGCTTGGCATGATCCTCCTTGTTCTTGGAAAAGACCAAAATGTCATCAAGATAGACCAAGATGAAGTCATTTGTGTAGGGGTTGAAGATGAAGTTCATCATGCGAGAGAATGTTGGAGGAGCATTGACAAGGCCGAAAGACATGACATTGTATTCATATGAACCATAGCTTGTTCTGAATGCTGTCTTGGGAATGTCTTGTTCACGAATGCGAATATGATGATAGCCCATACGGAGGTCAAGCTTGGAGAATACTTGAGCACCTTTGAGTTGCTCGAAAAGCTCGTTGATGTTGGGAAGTGGGTACTTGTTCTTGATGGTCTTCTTGTTCAATGGACGGTAGTCGACACAAAGTCGGTCCGTGCCATCCTTCTTCTTGACAAAAAGAACAACACAACCCCAAGGAGAAGAACTTGGTCGTATTAGACCCATACACTCTTGTTCATCGAGTTGTTTCTTCAGCTCCTTCAACTCTGTTGGTCCAAGATTGTAAGGACGTTTGCAAACAGGTTCCGTGCCAGGCTCAAGATCGATGACGAATTCAACTGGCCGGTGAGGGGGCATTCCTGGAAGCTCTTCTGGAAAGACGTCTTGATATTCACGAACGAATGGAATCTGAGAGATGGCATCCAACTCTCCCTTCTCATTGAGAGAAAACAGTCGAATGGTATCATCACGAGCGGCAAATACGATCACATCCTCAGACGAGCGTGTCAATTGAATCTGCTTGGTAGCACAATCAAGACGAGCCTTGTGCTTAGAAAGCCAGTCCATGCCGAGAATTAGATCAATATCCGAGTTACCAAGAACAATTGGAGAAGCTAGAAATTTGTAGTCCCCATCATGATAGAAACATCCGGAACCATCATGCTAGAGCTCAAACAATTAGCCGGAGAAACAAATTGCAATGATTTAGGTAATGCCTTAGTGTCAAAGTTGTGCTCCGATGCAAATGGGAAGGACATGAAAGAATGCAATGCACCAGAGTCAAAAAGAACTTTTGCAGGAATATCCTTAACAGGAAGGTTACCCATGATCACTTCTGACGAGTCCTCTGCCTGAGCTGCGTTCATCATGTTAACCTTGACATGCTTGGGATTATGCTTGACCACTGCGGTGCTGGCAAATCTCACAGGAGGAGGAGGCAGAAGACGCCTCTGGTTGAAGCATTTGTTTGCATAGTGACCCTTCTGCTGACACTTGTTGCACGTGACCTCTGAGAGAGGCCAGTGATACGGAGCACTTGACCTTGGAGCATGAGACGAAGCCTTGTTCTGAAAGCCTGGGTTGGGTGGGTGGGAAGATCCATTGCCACCTTTGCTCTTATGCTGATAAGGCTGACGGGACGGAGGAGGAGGAGGCAACCAATACTTTTCCTCCTTAGCTGCCACTTGAGTTGAAGACGAAGGAGTTGCATCCGTGACTCTCTTCTTGGAAGCATCGCACTTGAGCTGAGCAGCCTCTTGCTTCAGTGCCATGTTGTAGAATTCATCGTACTTTTTCGGCTCAAAAATCACGAGGGCTAGTTGCATATCTTCTAAGGCCACCTCTGAACTGATAAATCATGCTCTTCTCGTCAGGGACGTCTTGCTTGGCGAAGCGAGCGAGTTTCTGGAACATGATGTTGTATTGGTAAATAGACAAGCTACCTTGCTTCAGATTGCGAAACTCCTCACGCTTGCTCTCAACAACACTCTGAGGAATGTGGTGAGCTCTGAAGTCTTGGCGGAAATCATCCCAGGTAATCACACGACCTCCTCTGGAATCTTTATATTGTTGATACCACTCTGCAGCTTGGTCTTTGAGTTGGAATGAGGCAAACCTGACAAAGTCCTCAGGCTTGACGTTGCTGCACTCGAAATGTTTGCAGATATCCACGAGCCAATCATCAGTGTCTGTGGCCTCGACACAGTTACTTAAGGTCTTTGGCTGGTTTGCGAGGACCTGGTTGAGTGTAGCAAACTGAGTTTGATTGTTGCCATTGCCTTGATTTCCTTGGTTGCGCTCTTGCAAGAGTTGCATAATCAGCTGCGTGTTGGCGTTGGTAGCGGCCATAACAGCTTGTCATGCCTCCGAAGGTGGAGGTGGTGGCGGTGGTTCCGGATTTTGACGCGTTGGAGGAGCCATCCTGAAGAGGGTTACATCCGTTAGCATCTTGAAAGACATATATTCAAGCTGAATCAAATGGATCGAAATTGCAACATATAGTCTTAACATTCGAACAAGAATGAACAAATGAATTCCAAATTAAATGTTCACACTTCCATAAATTGAGAAGCCACTTAGATAGAGGTAGACGAATAAAACAACAAGGTACGGACATGAACAAATACTTGGTGAGGATTACCCAATCACAAACCAAATATCTGTGGAAGATATACTAGAGCTACATGAATTCCCACCTATGAAACTCCTGAAATTTTCCGGTTATGCAATCAGGTGTTGGGGATACAGGGGAAGCATAATATCTCACCCAAAACTAGCAAATCTTACATCCAGCTGTATCCATCCTTCAACACATAACCAAGAAACCTTCGGAAATCGTTTACCTCAACCTTAGAAAAGCATCCGTTATACGAGTTATGGCAATACTCCCAAACTCCCGCCCCAGTACTGGGTGGCGTCGAGGTTATCTCACCAACAACTGAATAAAAGAGATTTGCGATGTTGGTGAAACTCAGGTATTCCAAAACTGCAACGATAAAATTGTGACGACAGCACCTCGGAGCTCAACTCCCCGGGACACTGCCACAACCCCTAAATGTCAGGAGGCACCAAGAACAATGTTCTCGTCACAAAACCATCGGAACGATTCCAAGATACCCGCGTGATCCTAATTTTTTTAGTGAAATTTGAGAAGAGAAGAGTCAAAACTCTACGGCAGGATGCCTCACCAGAGCGACGAAGGGACTAAGGAGTAAAAAGAATCCTACTCTCTGATATATATAATCCTAAAAGACTCATAAACATTTTTCTAGACTCAACAACGCCAGCGATTCGATCAAGCAGGGGGCTCCTAAGTCGGGGAAGGCTCTGATTACCAACTTGTAACACCCATGATGCGGCTATATCTCCCACCTGTCGGAGCACGACTTAGAGGCATAACCGCATTGTAGGCATGTCGCAAGAGGGGTAATCTTTACACATCCCATGTACTAAATAAGAAAGAGGTACATAGTTGGCTTACAATCGCCACTTCACACAATACATAAATATAGCATTACAATCATCCAGATACAATCAAGGTCCGACTATGGAACCAAAATAAGGACAACCCCAAATGCATAAGATCCCCGATCTCCCCAACTGGGCTCCACTATTGATCGTCTGGAAAGGAAACGTAGTATCATCCTGAGTCCTCATCGAACTCCCACTTGAGCGCAGACGCTTCTCTTGGAGTGGTATCATCGGCACCTGCATCTGGTTTTGGAAGTAATCTGTGAGTCACGGGGACTCAGCAATCTCACACCCTCGCGATCAAGACTATTTAAGCTTATGGGTAGGTAAAGGTATGAGGTGGAGCTGCAGCAAGCACTAGCATATATGGTGGCTAACATATGCAAATGAGAGCGAGAAAAGAAGGCAAAGCACATTCGAGAATCTATGATCAAGAAGTGATCCTAGACTACTTACATTCAAGCATAACATGAGACCGTGTTCTCTTCCAGGACTCCGCCGAAAAGAGACCATCACGGCTACACACGCGGTTGATCCATTTTAATTAAGTTAACTGACAAGTTTTCTACAACCACACATTAACAAATTCCCATCTGCCCATAACCGCGGGCACGGCTTTCGAAAGTTCAAATCCCTGTAGGGGTGTCCCACCTTAGCCCATCACAAGCTCTCACGGTCAACGAAGGATATTCCTTCTCCCAGGACGACCCGATCAGACTCGGAATCCCGGTTACAAGACATCTCGACAATGGTAAAACCAGACCAGCAAAGCCACCCGATGTGCTGACAAATCCCGATAGGAGTCGCACGTATCTCGTTCTCAGGGCAACATCGGATGAGACTAGCTACGAGTAAAACCAACCCTCAAGTTTCCCCGAGGTGGCCCCGCAGGCAGCTCAGTTCGGACCAACACTCAGAGGAGCACTGGCCCGGGGGGGTTTAAAATAAAGATGACCCTTGAGTCCGCGGAACCCAAGGGAAAAAGGCTAGGTGGCGAATGGTAAAACAAAGGTTGGACCTTGCTGGAGGAGTTTTATTCAAGGCGAACTGTCAAGGGGTTCCCATTATAACCCAACCATGTAAGGAACGCAAAATCAAGGAACATAACA
This sequence comes from Triticum dicoccoides, assembly GCF_002162155.2. Taxonomy (NCBI): domain Eukaryota; kingdom Viridiplantae; phylum Streptophyta; class Magnoliopsida; order Poales; family Poaceae; genus Triticum; species Triticum dicoccoides. The sequence goes on along the minus strand of NC_041384.1, from coordinate 255,265,145 downwards.
CCGGTATGATGGAAACTAGGGCGGCAAGAGTGGAACAAAACACCAGGCATAAGGCCGAGCCTTCCACCCTTTACCAAGTATATAGATGCATTAAAGTAAACAATATATAATAATGATATCGCAACGATAAACATGTTCCAACAAGGAACAAAACTCCAATCTTCACCTACAACTAGCAACGCTATAAGAGGGGCTGAGCAAAGCGGTGACATAGCCAAACAACAGTTTGCTAGGACAAGGTGGGTTAGAGGTTTCATGGAAATACGGGAGGCATGATAAAGCATGTGGTAGGTATCACGGCATAGGCATAGCAATAGAGCGAGCATCTAGCAAGCAAAGATAGAAGTCATTTCGAGGGCATGGTCATCTTGCCTGCAAAGTTCTCCGAGTTGACGTAAGCTTGATCACCGTAAACGTTCTCAACAGGTTCCTTGATCACGTACTCGTCTCCCGGCTCTACTCAAAGCAAGAACACAAGCAAAGGGAAAACACAATCAACCACGATGCAATGCGCAAGCAACATGATGCAAAACATGGCATGATATGCGGGAAGTAATATGCAATGCATATGCATGTTTCGGAAGGGAAAGATTGAACCAGGACTGAAATTGGAAAACCAAGAGTGCCGCTGGAAAGATTAGTTGATTTCGGTCGAAATCGATATAAAGATCACCATAATCGGATGCACGGTTTGCAAATGGCACGCAAAACAATAATGGCACAAAACTGCGATTAACAGCACGAAGCCATCTAGAATGCAACAAGAAAATAAGCTACTACACTCTAACATAGCAACAAAGCACATGGCAGTGATCCACTCAAAATGCTTGACAAAAGATGAACACTAAGCTACGGCTAAATCACACAATAGCAGGTTCAAACAAGCATGGCAACAGTGCAAAAGATATCAGGTTCAAAGACTTAGTGAAAATAACATGTCAGGATTTAACATTAGGAAGCAATGTTTAGAGCAAGATTAAAACATGCTATAGGATCATTTCATGGCAAAGCAAGGCATGGCACGAAACTACTCAAGGAATATAACAAAAGTCCCTTACTGACCATAAGCCAAAAAGGATCAGAGGATATGATGGCACACATGTAAACATAGCAAGTTTCTTTAACAGATTGAGACTTGGCAGAAAACTGGACATGGCAGAAACAGAGTTACATAGGCATGTTTGCGAGCTCGATGCACTCACCACAAGGCATTGCATGGCAAACTAAGCATACACCCAGAAACAAGACATGATCAATAAGCTAACCATGGCAAGAACACTCTCATAGCATGCATGTATCAACTACAACAACCTCGGCAAAATTGATTAACATGTAAACAATCTGCCAGGAACATTTTATAGCAAAAGTAGAGCAAGATTGAGTCATGCTAGGTTACTCCATAATTGCAAACAAAGATGTGGATGGATAGAGCATAATAATATCTCAAAATCCTCCTTACTGAACATGCTCAAAAGAGGCACGGATCACTATGTAGCAACATGAATACGTGGCATAAAAATAACATCAGGGAAATGACTTGGAAGAATTCTAAGTCCCTGAAATCAGCAACATCACGAGAGCTACTTTGCATGCTTGTGCTAGTCACCACAAAGATCACAAAAAAACATGGCATACACCCCTCTAAATATGGCATGGCATATCCCAAAACACATGTAGGGCTCAAGTTCATAGGAGGCAAACAATAATCATGGCAAAAATGACAAATGTCCAATATCTGTTAAGAAACAGAAACTAACATTACATAACACTCTTGCAACAGCATTTAGGGCATCACGATGAACTCAAAAAAGCATGGTGCAATGGAATGAAATGAAGAGCACATCCAGATGAACAATTTGATATATCATACGCGCAAAACGGAGCTACGGATGCAAAGTTATGATGCGATGAACATAGCTAAAAATGTTAGGGACTTAGGGGAAAAACACCTCCCAGATCTGGATCTAGGGTTTCGGGCGCGCTTTACGAAGATCATCGGAACAGTAGCTGCGGTGGACGGAACTTTGGGAGAAGAGGTGGCCGCAGCCGTTGAAGGGGCCGGCGAGGTCGCCGGAGCTTGTCGGTGCGGAGGGTGACAGGGGCGGCGCGCTTCGGGCTCCCGGGCGGCGGCGCTCGATGATGGTGGCAGCGGCGGCCGGAGCTGATGGGCGTGGGCGGCGTCAGCGTTGACCGGCGAGGTGGTGAGGTCGCCGGTGAGGAAGATCCGGCATGGTGGCGGGGAGCTCGGCGCGGGGAGGCGCGGCGTTGACCCGCGAGAGGTGGCGGCGGAGCTGACGGGCGCGGGCGGGCCTGGCGGGCCGGTGGCGGCGCGCGGTGGCCGGGGCCACGTGTCGGCACGGGATAGGCGCGGGGTGGCGGTGATTTTTTTGTCCGGTGAGATCCGGACGTGTCCGGTGGCGGCGAGGGGCTAGGCTAGGGTTTTATGTGCGCGAAAATCCGGGGAAAGACACATATTTATAGATAGAGGGAGCTAGGAAAGTCCAAATGAGGTGTGGTTTTCGGCCACGCGATCGTGGTTGAACGACCGAGGGGATGGAGGGGGTTTTGGTGGGTTTTGGGCCACTTTGGAGGGGTGTTGGGCTGCAACACACACGAGGCCTTTACGGTTCCTCGGTTAACCGTTGGAGTATCAAACGAAGTCCAAATGGTACGAAACTTGACAGGCGGTCTACTGGTGGTATACCAAGGCCGCGTGGCAAGTCTCGGTCCAATCTGAGAATGTTTAACACCCGCACACGAAAAGAGGTAAAAGGAGACGCCGGAAGACATAAGAGTGCCGGAATGAAAAACGGACAACGGGGAAAATGCTCAGATGCATGAGACAAACACATATGCAAATGCGATTGACATGATGACATGATATGAGATGCATGACATGGACAAAAGCAACACGAAGGCAGAACCCAACCATGAGGGAATAACATAACTTAGTGCCGAAAAAGGCAAGAGTTGGAATACAAATATGGCAAGTTACATATGGGGCGTTACATAGTGAGTGGCCCCTGAGACACTGTCCGGTGTTCGACAAGAAGAACCGGACAGAAGATCAATCTTTTGGTATAGGAGAAGTCGTTGTTGGCCGCAACCTCGCATGCTGCCGAAGTCTCTGAACTGAGGCAGAGGCTGGAGCGGACCGAGAACGAGCTCGGCGAGGTTAAGGTTTGGCTCTAGGAGAAGCATGGTGAGTGACGACTTGTTGTGTGTTCAGAAAGGATAGGTGTTGCATATTGACCGTAGTGTCGTAATATGTGTAGGAACCGCGACCGAGGTCGAGGCCCTAAGGAAGGCCCTAGGCAAGGCCGAGGAGAAGGTTGTCCAGCAACAAGCCGCCCGTAAGAAGCTCAAGGCCCGGGTCAAAGAAGTCTAGCAGGAGCCCCAGGATGCGGTCAAGAAATGTGAAGCCTTGGAGCATGATGCGTCGGTTCAGGGGACCAAACTCACCAAGGCTTGTCAGAGCGCAGAGACCGCACGGAATGAGGCCCAGGCCGCCCTCCAAGAGATTCGGGAGGCCAAGAAGATTATGACGGGTTAGGCATTTAAGATGCAAAGCAAGTATGCAGAGAAGCAGTACCTTTTACTAACCCGGGTTCGGAGTTCCCCAGGGGCTTTTGCGGATTTACCACGCAGTGTATCAGACGCCGCGGAGTTCTATCGAGCCGAAGGAGGGGGTTCTACAGAGAAGCTATTCTGTTCGTAGTATGCGGCGCCAGAGCATCCCGTGTCCTTCATCGATCAGCTCAAACAGCTGGTGGAGCTGCATAGGGTGGCCGAACTAGCCATTAAGGACTTGATAGTCCGGCTATGGCCAGCCGAAGCTATGCCAAGCAGCTACTTCAGAATCGTGAGGCAGATGGTGAACGCCTGTCCTCGGCTGGACGTCGTCAAGTACTCGGCCTGCATTGAAGGCGCGCGCATGGCCTTCGCCCGTTGCAAGATGTGCTGGGCGGAGATGGATGTTGTCGAGGTGACCAGAGGGCCACCGGAGGGCAAGGAGCACCGCGCACCCGAGCGGTATTTTGCGGATGTCCTGGAGGGGTCTCACCTTGCGGCAGCACAATGTTCGCAGGACATTGTATTTGAATAAATGTATTCATGTTGCCTTTGCCTTGTATTGTGAGAACAAAGCCAGTTTTGTAATGTAATTTTGTTATGCTTTGGTTGTTTCCTCTTGTGCGGTCGTGTTGTATGTAATCTGAGGGTTGGCCAGTCATCGGCTTCTGCCCTCATGTAGGTAGTATGGAGGTGTTCGGGATGGAATCTAAACAATCTTGATCCAATTATATGGTCCTTGAAGGAGTTTTTTAGCGCAATGAACAAGGAAATTAGACTATACGGCTTAAACGCCCTCACTTAGCCATAGGAGTTTAATAATAAAGCATGGATGTAGCCCCTGTTTCAAGCCAGGGTGCTGTTAGCATGTGATCAAGAAGTGCTGATCTTTCGCATAATGCGGAAAAAACCTCCAACGATTTGTAACCCTTGAACAGTTGACCGGCTCTCGCCGTATCATGATAGTCAGTTTTCGGCCTTTTCTACTGAGGCGCTCATCTGGTCAAGGCCAGGGCACAATCGCAGTAGTTCTCCCTTTACTAGCCTAGCCGATTTAGCGGAACGTATGGTAGAAAGCATAGGAGCCGGGCAACCCAACTATTGACCAAATACATGATTCGGAGCCAATGCATATAATGCTAAATTTGGGGTGTCGAACTTATCTTTAAGGATTGTTCGTACTTTATTGTCGTATCGTGGGGCGATGGGGAGCCCCTGGCAAATATGAAACATACCAAAGTGTAAGGTTGGTAGAAAATAAGTAATTTTAAGGAAAACAGAGGGAGAACAGAGATAGGATCGGGGGCCCTTGAATTTGGATCATGAATTGATTACCATTATAGTTGGGTTAATGCGTCCAAGCACATTAGTACAAAAGAATGCAATAAGCAACAAGCTGTTTGACATGCCGCCACCAAAGGCAAGCTGCGTGTGGGTCCTAAAAACGGATAGAGTGATCGTTTAGTTAGCCTCTAGGGCTTCCCATGTACGCATGTGCTCCCTGTCAATCCGGTGTATTTATCCTTTGACAGGACCATTAATTAGGCCGTCGAAGGAGGGCCGCACAAGATAAACCTGAAAAAAGGGAAAAGGAGATAGTAAAGTTATATGTGTGTCTGGGATCGGTCAAGCCGAACTGTAGATCCCGGGCTGGCTTGTGCCTCTGTCGATGTCCATGGATATTTGAGTGCGTAATTATGAACGCGTGGTACGGATGCCACCACTTCATCGGGACTGGGATGGAGGCCGAATTGCTAATCGAGCTCTTGACGAGCCGCACTGTTCGGCTACAATGTAGTCCGGAACCTCTTAATGATGTCCAGGGCATCGACAGCCTTATTATGGTGCTGCTTGAGAAGGCCGCTTTGTACCTATGCTGCTAGGGCGGCGGTGTGCTCCTTTGTTCAGAGGGAGCGTTCAGTATTGCCATTGACTGTTATGACGCCACGCGGACCGGGCATCTTGAGCTTGAGATAAGCATACTGTGGCACTTCGTTGAATCTAGCAAACGCGGTTCGTCCGAGCAGTGTGTTGTAGCCACTACAGAAGGGGACGATATCGAAGATTAACTCTTCGCTTCGGAAGTTGTCCGGAGAACCGAAGACCACCTCCAGCGTGATTGAGCCCGTACAGCGGGGCTCTACGCATGGTATGACTCCTTTAAAGGTAGTCTTTGTTGTTTTGATTCGTGAGGGATTAATACCCATCTTCCACACTGTATCCTGATAGAGCAGGTTGAGGCTGCTGCCACCGTCCATTAGGACTCGTGTTAGGTGAAATCCGTCGATAATTGGGTCGAGGACTAGTGCGGCTGAACCGCCATGCCGGATACTAGTTGGTTGGTCTCGACAATCGAAGGTGATCGGGAATGATGACCACAGATTGAATTTTGGGGCGACTGGCTCTACCGCGCAGACATCCCTAAATGCTCGCTTACACTCCCTTTCGGGGATGTGTGTAGCGTATATCATGTTCACCGTTTTGACTTGAGGGGGAAATTTCTTCTGCCCCCTAGTGTTCGGCTGCCGGGGTTCTTCGTCCTCGTCCTCGCTTTGTGATCCCTTTTCCTTGTTTTCGGCATTTAACTTGCCAGCCTATTTGAAAACCCAACAATCCCTGTTGGTATGATTGGCTTGTTTATCTGGGGTACCATGTATCTAGCATGGACAATCGAGTATGCGATCCAGGCTGGATGGTCCCTCACTGTTCCTTTTGTAGGGCTTCTTTCGCTGGCCGAACTTGGAGCCGCTGAATCCGGCCTTAACGGTGGTGTCATCGGTGTTGTCTCCATTGCTTCGGTCTTTGTGTCTATTGCGCCGGAGCTTGCCGGTGCTGTTCTTCGCCTCGGAGGGGCCAGTGTCGCTGGCTGTGTTTTTGCTACGAGCCAGCCAGCTGTCCTCACCCGCGCAAAAGCGGGTCATGAGTGCCGTAAGGGCTGCCATGGACTTCGGCTTTTCTTGGCCAAGGTGGCGTGCTAGCCATCCGTCACAGATGTTGTGTTTAAAGGCCGCTAGGGCCTTGGCATCCGGACAGTCAACGATCTAGTTCTTTTTGGTTAGCAACCTAGTCCATAATTTTCTGGCTGATTCTCCAGGTTGTTGAACTATGTGGCTTAAGTCATCGGCATCGGGTGGCCGGACATATGTACATTGGAAGTTGTCAAGGAAGGCTTCTTCATAGTTCTCCTAGCTGCCGATGGAATTTTCGGGTAGACTATTTAGCCAGTGTCGAGCTGGCCCTTTGAGATTTAGTGGGAGTTATTTGATGGCGTGGAGGTCGTCTCCACAGTCCATGTGGATGTGGAGAATAAAGTCCTCAATCCATACTGCGGGATCGGTTGTTCCGTCGTATGATTCAATATTGATGGGCTTGAACCCCTCGGGGAATTCGTGATACAGCACCTCATCGGTGAAACAGAGAGGATGTGCGGCGCCTCTATATCGGGTCGCGTCACGACGCACCTCCGTTGAAGTCCGTCTGCGGTTATCAGCACGGGTGTGACTTGGTTTGTCATGCCCGAATATGTAGCCGTCATCCCGAGTCGGGAAGCATCCTCGCGATCCGTAGATTGATCCGATGTGTCATGCTCTACTGTCCAGCTCCTGCCGAAGGTCGTATGTATGGTCTCGAGCTGTTTTGTCCCTATTTTGTGAGGCGGTGGGGCGGGCTGTTGTTCGGCCTGAGTTGTCGTTTTATCCCAACCGCGAGGTGGTTGGTCCGCCGCACTATCCCGACCACGTGGTGGTCGGTCCGCATTGCGTAAGGGAGGTATGGGATCTGGTGCCTCCTCATCGAATTGTGGTAGCAGTCTGAGCTTTGGGTAACTCTTAGCTGGGCACTCGAGGCCGTATTCCTCGGCTGCCAAGACATCAGTCCACCTATCAATGAGCAGGTCTTGATCAGGATGAACTGCTGCTTCTTCTTCTTCAGGCTTCTTGAAGTGGCTATTAGCTGGCGCTTGAAGCGCTCCTACTCGAGGGGTGCCTCAGGCATGATGAAGTCCTCATCACCGATGCTCTCATCATCCTCGGAGACTGGACGATAACTATCATCGTCCGGGTCATTGGGCATGGCCTTTTTATCAGGGTTATCTTGCCTGTTGTCTTGTTCCTCCTGTTCGGATGCACTCCCGACAGGGTCTTCATTGTTTTCGGCGTCGCCCGGAGTACTATTTTCTCCGGTGCCAGTGTTGCCATCATTTGAGCGACGAGGTTTAGAGCGGCTTTTCGGGCGTCGGCGCTTCGACTGTGTCTCAGAAGGTTTATTCGCAACTGGATCTCCTTTGTCATCGTCGCTAGCTTTTTTAGGTGTGTCGACCATGTACACATCGTACGAAGAGGTGGCCGTCCAACGTCAAGTGAACGGCGGGTCTTGGCCTTGCTCCATGTCGGCATCGTCGTCCATACCGTCGATGTCTTCGGAGCCGTAATCAAGCACGTCGGTTAAGTCATCGACAGTGCCTATGAAGTGGGTGGCGGGTGGGAAGCAAAATTCCCTGTTATCAGCCTCTAGTTCGAACCGAACATAGTCCGGCGGTGAGTCCTTCTCCAAGGACAAGTTCTTTAAAGAGTTTAGCACATCCCCAAAGGTGAGTGCTGGAAGATGTCTGCGGCGCTAAATTCGAAAATCGTAACTGATCTAGCTCGGTGTCCACAGGAGTACCCAGTCCGGGACTTATAGCCGGAGACGAGTCCGGAATTCCACTGACGCAAATATTGTGGGGTGCTGAGTCCGTGTACGGCTCCAACACTGCGGACTCTGTGGCCTCGGATGACACGATCTGCCCTGGTTCTAAGGTCGTTGCAGGAACAAGGGCAATCTCCTGGATGTGATCCGATGACAGATTTAAGTCATCTTCCTTGGGGTGAGGGGGAGCGATTGCTGCGGTCTCAAATCCATTGAAGATCAACTCTCCACAGATATCTGTGACGTAGTTCAAGCTTCCAAATCTGACCTGTTGGCCAGGGGCATAGCTATCGATCTGCTCCAGATGGCCAAGCGATTTGGCCCGTAGTACGAAGTCGCCGAACACGAAAATCTGTCCGGGGAGGAAGGTTTCTCCTTGGACAGCATCACTATAGATGATTGAAGGGGACATCGAACCCTTTGTTGATGGCACAGTGGAAATCTTAATGAAAGCACCAATGTCGGTGTCAAAACCGGCGGATCTCGGGTAGCGGGTCCCGAACTGTGTGTCTAGGATCGATGGTAATAGGAGACAGGGGACAAAATGTTTACCCAGGTTCAGGCCCTCTCTATGGAGGTAGTACCCTATGTCCTGCTTGATTGATATTGATGAATATGAGTGTTACAGGAGTTGATCTACCACGAGAATGTAATGGCTAAACCCTAGAAGTCTAGCCTGTATGACTATTGTAATGAATATATCCATTCCTGACTAACCCCTTCGGTTTATATAGACACCGAGGGGATCTACGGTTTACATAGAGTCGGTTACATAAGAAGGAACCTTCATAGTTGGTTGCCAAGCTTGCCTTCCACGCCAAGGAGAGTCCAATCAGGACACGGGTATAGTCTTCGGCCTTCATGTCTTCACAACCCATCAGTCCGGCCCATGGACAACAAGTTGGTCGCCCGAGGACCCCTTAGTCCAGGACTCCCTCAACCGCATCGACAAGTGACTGGCGTCGCGATGTGGTGGAGCGATGGTAACTGGCATGTGCCTACCAGGGGCATGGCTTGCCGGGCCTTCTTGGAGGGGTGCGCGCTTCGGTCTCCGATCGCCCCGAAGGCGCGGCTGGCGTGGTTTGGCTTTGCTCTTGTTAGTTGTGTCGACCTTGCCGGCCTCAGCTGACCAGCAAATGACACTTTCAACAGAATCTCTTGTCTTTTATATTAGGCTTGGTCTTCTTGATGCGCCCATTGATCTCACAAAGAGCGGTTTCTCTGGCTCGGCCTTTCATTACACATTGGTGTTGGAAGTATGATCGTCAGCACGCATGTTTATGAGTCCGGTCAAAAAGTACAGATGTTTATTGCACCGACACGGAGACTTGCTTGCAACCCAGTGCCATGAAGTGGATTTTGTGGAGCTCGATGATCTTCATGTTCTTGGCAACGTTGTGGACAAGCTCATGGAGGACTTGATGTCGGTGTCAAAACCAGCAGATCTCGGGTAGGGGGTCCTGAACTGTGTGTCTAAGGTTGATGGTAACACGAGACAGGGGACACGATGTTTACCCAGATTCGGGCCCGCTTGATGGAGGTAATACCCTACTTCCTACTTGATTGATCTTGATGAATATGACGATTACAAGAGTTGATCTACCACGAGATCGTAATGGCTAAACCCTAGAAGTCTAGCATGTATGATTGCGATTGCCTCTGCGGACTAAACCCCCCCCCCCGGTTTATATAGACACCGGAGGGGACCAGGTTTGTACAAAGTCAGATTATAGAGGAAGGAATCTTCATATCCGAATGCCAAGCTTGCCTTCCATGCAAAGGAGAGTCCCATCCGGACACGGGAGGAAGTCTTCTGTCTTGTATCTTAACGGCCCATCAGTCCGCCCCATGTCACATAGCCCGGATGCCCGAGGACCCCTTAATCCAGGACTCCCTCAGTAGCCCCTGAACCAGGCTTCAATGACGATGTGTCCGGCGCAGATTGTCTTCGGCATTGCAAGGCGGGTTCCTCCTCCGAATACTCCAAAGTAGTCCTCGAACACAGAAAACGTGTCTGGCTCTACAAAACAAGTACCACACACAACCGTAGAGAGTATAATATTCCATGGGTCCCATCCACTGACAACTTTTGTAGCGAGACGCCCCGTCTCCGCCCGGTCATTATTTCGAACCTTTTTAGCCTCCTGCTCTATGTTTTGAGATGCGGTTTTCATCGGCACGACTTGTCGAAGCAGAGATCGTGTCCCCTTATTGCGGGATTCTCATCAATACGGGTGTGGGTAATCCGACCACGCCATCCGCGTGACCCTTGGGGAATAGGCAAGTTTTAAGGCGAGTGGGGAGGCGCTTGACATTCGCTGCCTTTATAAGAGGATAAAGATCCATTCTTTCACCCACGCCTTCTTCCTCTCTGTCCATCCGTTCTCGAGCTCCAGCGCCCAAGATTCCATCCTTTCCGCCTCCAAAAAGCATTCCGACCATGTCCGGATCCGGAATGCAGGGCAAGTGGATGGCCTCCTCCATCACGGAGGGGAACATCACGGAGCTCCGGGAAGCAGGGTACTTGGCCCAAGGAATCGCCCACCGGCTTCCGGCCAAGGGGCAGATCGTCCCCACCCTGGAGCCCAACGAGAGGGTGGTATTCATCCCCCACTTCATCCACGGGTTAGGATTTCCCCTCCACCCTTCGTCCGTGGACTCATGTTCTACCACAGGCTAGATTTCCATGATCTAGCCGCGAATTCTTTCCTCGACATCTCGGCATTCATTGCCGTGTGTGAGGCCTTCCTTCGCATCCCACCCCACTTCGGATTATGGCTAAAGATCTTCAATGTGAAGCCGAAAGTGGCGGATGGTCAACACGAGGAGTGTGGAGGTGCAATGGTGAGAAAACTATCCAATGTCACGTGGCCCACTGGCACTTTTGTGGAAACCGTCAAGGTGTGGCAGAAGCAGTGGTTCTATGTCACTGAGCCGCGCGACACCACCTGGGCCGCGGCCCTCGAATTCAATTTCGGGCCCCCCAATACGGCTTACCTCCTGGCTAAAAAAAGTACTAGTCTGGTCGTCGTTAGACGAGATATTAACGCTACAAGCGCACGTCAAGAGCATGGTGGACAAGAACATCAAGATCATCAATGTGATCCAGGTAATGCTTTTTCGCCAGATCCTTCCCTGCCAAAGCCGGACTTTCCATCTATGGGAGTTCGATCCGGCCAAGCACCAGACCTTGCGACGGTTCTTCGGCTCCACGCACGAAGATATCTGGAAGGTGCTTTTCAAGGCCAATCACGCGTGGCCGCAGACGTCCCAGGACCGCGGATACAACCTGACCCATCTGGCCAGTCCGGTAAGTTCTTCACACTTCAAGTTGTATCTCTTCCTGCGCATTCGAGGAAGATGTCTAAGTTTCTCCATTTGTCTTTTCAGAGCTAGATAAAGAAGGCGGAGCGGATCCAGTGTCTGGCTCCGTTGCTCAAAAACCCAGCTATCCCACTTCTGACGAAGATGTTGGTTCCGACGCCCTACCAGGCGCCAGAGAAGAAGGCCACGAAGAAGAGCTAGGCGGGAAGAGGCGGCCTTCGCAGTAGAGGCACTTTGGACGTGACGTCCGAAGACGCCGAAACCGACTCCTCCGCTGCCACCGAGGACGACGAGGAAGAGAAATAAAGCAACTCTCCCCCTGAGGGGGGAAGGAAGAAAAGGATGGCCTCCGCGGATCTGGAGGCAGAGGCGTCCAAGAAGGGGAGGGTCTCACTACTAGGAAAAGGGCTATAGATGATATGGACACTAATGGCGCACCGTGTATGTGGTGCGCCACTCCTATATAGCAGTAGCGCACCAGATACAGGTGTGCCATTAGTAATATATTACTAATGGCGCACCTGGTGTGTGGTGCGCCATTAGTAGTTTCGAAAAAAATTTAAAAAAAATTGTTAGTAATGGCGCACCATGGGATAGTGCGCCATTACGTGTTGACATAGTAATGGCGCACCACACCCACCGTGGGCCATTAGTATTTTTTGAAAACATATATAAAAAAAATTGTTAGTAATGGCGCACCGTCCACTAGTGCGCCATTACTAACAATTTTTTTTCAAAACTACTAATGGCGCACCA
>NC_041384.1:255217482-255252229 GCF_002162155.2 Triticum dicoccoides | reverse complement strand
ATAAAAGAAAATAATGGAAATGTCAAAAAAATATAAAAAATAAGTTTCCCATGTGATATGTGGTCTAGTTGTTGGGAAAATTTACAAATATGAATTTCGACTTTATTTACAAAATTTCTCTGGAATTTAGTAAAATGGGCATAAACTTGCATACGAACTCGGATTAAAAAGATTTTTATATGAAAAATCATCTAATCGAAAAGTTACATCCGAATTGAACCGGGGGAACCCCGTTCAACATCTTCAAAATCCCCAAAAACCTAACAGAACGAAAGATACGGGGCTTTTAAGATCTAGAGGGGGGGAAATGAAAAAAAATTCAAACTTACCAGTGGCGCACCATTTGCTAGGTGTGCCACTAGTAACAGAAAAAAATGGTTTCAAATTTTTTTTTGGATTTTTTTTTTCAAAATATGATACGTAATATGACCGGTTTAATAGGATTGATATGATAGATATATCAACAAGTGTCTGTGAAGTGAGCTGGTGCCAGGGTTGGATAGAACTATGAAGTTAAGCATGCTCAGGCTGGAGTAGTGTGAGGATGGGTGACCTTTCGGGAAGTTGTGCGATTTGACTTGAGATTAAGCATATTGACCTGAGATTAAGCCATAGTGACATGAGATTAAGAAAAAAACAAAAAAAATTGATTTTTTTGAAAAACAATTTGGAAAAAAATTAAAAAAAATGTTACTAATGGCGCACTTCTATGTGGTGCGCCATTAGTAAAAAATACTAATGGCATGGTACTAGTGGCGCACCTGTAGTGCGCCATTAGTAGCCAAAACAGGTGCGCCACTAGTAGGCCTTTTCCTAGTAGTGTCTCCTTCATGGATAACTCTGCGTTGGACACTGATAGTAGCTCCGAGTGGCGCCCCAGGGAGAAGCCCCTGGCCAAATCGTAAGCATTCCAAGGCACTTATATACACATATATCCAACTTCTTTACTTCGTTGTTTTAATATGTCTAATCAGGTGCTGTAGTCCGGCCCACGCCCGCCCCCAGCAATCCTCATCTTCAGGGAATTCGCTAGATCCGAAGGTGATGGACAGCGGGACGCTTCCGGCGGTCTCCTCTCCCAATGCCATGGACGGTGCCAAGGTGTTGTCCCGAAGGACCTTCCCAGGATAGGGAGAGGTACAGGAGGCCGTCCGGGTGGCGCCAGAGGGTGATACCTCAACTGCCGGACACATAGGGGAGCAAATCCCCCTAGAGACTGGCGATGGGGGCCACATCTAATTCGGCCCCCAGCCGAATACTATTTTGGAGGCCCATACTGCTCCGGAATGAGGCGAGCAGCCTCCTTCAAAAGAAGGAGGTGCACCTATTCCGTCGGTGACCTCTGTCCATCTAGAGGTACCGGATACTTTACTGAAGTGCTGCAAAGTGCTTCCATTGTTGAGGAACGCCGTATCCTCATGGGTATGTTGGTTGAGAAGGTTCAATCCACTAAGAGCGGACTGGCCGAAGCCTGCACCAGTCTTCTAACAGCCTTTGAGGTATGAAACGTAAAAAGGATGTCATAGTATAGACAGTAGCCCCTAAGACTCTATCCGGTGCTTGAAAAGAGAAGCCGGACGGAGGATCAAATAATTTTCGTAGGAGACTAACCATACATGTCTATGTGAATAAGCAGGCGTCGATGCTGGCTGCGACCTCCCATTCTGTCGATGTCTCCAAACTGAAGTAGAGTTTGGAGCAGGCCGAAGAAGATCTTGGCCATGCGAAAAAATAGCTAGAGGACAAGCAAGGTGTGCAATGGCCTATTCAGATCTAGAAAGATATGAATTGTTTGTGTTGATCATGTTATCATGATATTTCACAAGAGTTGCGACCGAGGTTGAGACCCTCAAGAGTCTGCTAGCCAAGGCCCAGAAGAGGGCAACAAAAGAACAATACGCCCGCGAAAAACATGAGGCAAGGGTCGGGGAGGTCCAGCAGGAGCTCCAGGACGCCGTAAAGAAATGCGAGTCCTTGGAGCGCACGATTGCGGACCAAGAGTCCGAACTTGGTAAGGCCTACCAAAGCGCAGAAGAGGCCTGGGTTGAAGCCCAAGGCGCCCTCCAGGTAATCCAGGAGGCCAGGAAAATGACGGCAGGTAAGGCCTTTATTATGCAGAGCAAATATGTGAAGAAAAGGTACCTCTTACTTACATGGATTTGGAGTTCTCTAGGGGCATTTGCGGATCTGCCGTGCAATGTTACTGATGCTGGGGAGTTCTTCCGAGCCGAAGAGGGGAGCTCAACGGAGAAGCTGTTCTGGTCGCAATACCTTGCACCAGAGCATCCAGTGCCCTTTAGCGATCAGCTGAAACAGCTGACCGAATTGCATAGGGTGGCCGAATCGGCCATGAAGGATTTGATAATCCGTCTATGGCCTGCCGAAGCCATACCCAGCAGCTACTTCAGGCTCATGAAGCGGCTGGTCGATGCCTGCCCTCGGCTTGATGCCGTCAAACGGTCGGTGTCGGTGTCAAAACCGGCGGATCTCGGGTAGGGGGTTCCGAACTATGTGTCTAAGGCGGACGGTAACATGAGGCAGGGGACATGATGTTTTACCCAGGTTCGGGCCCTCTTGATGGAGGTAAAACCCTACGTCCTGCTTGATTATACTTGATAATATGGGTATTACAAGAGTTGATCTACCACGAGATCGGAGAGGCTAAACCCTAGAAGCTAGCCTATGGTATGATTGTATGTTGTCCTACAGACTAAAACCCTTTGGCTTATATAGACACTGGAGGGGGCTAGGGTTACACAAGGTCGGTTACAAAGGAGGAGATATACATATCCGTATTGCCTAGCTTGCCTTCCACGCCAAGTA
The DNA here is from genome assembly GCF_002162155.2 of Triticum dicoccoides. Lineage (NCBI taxonomy): Eukaryota > Viridiplantae > Streptophyta > Magnoliopsida > Poales > Poaceae > Triticum > Triticum dicoccoides. The sequence continues at coordinate 255,249,406 of NC_041384.1, read as the reverse complement.
GAGTCCCATCCAGACACGGGACGAAGTCTTCAATCTTGTATCTTCATAGTCCAGCAATCCGGCCAAAGGATATAGTCCGGCTGTCCAGAGACCCCCTAATCCAGGACTCCCTCAGTAGCCCCTGAACCAGGCTTCAATGGCGATGAGTCCGGCGCGCAGTGTTGTCTTCGGCATTGCAAGGTGGGTTCCTTCTCCGAATACACCACGGAAGAGTTTGAATACAAGGATAGTGTCCGACCCTGCAAAATAAGTTCCACATACCATTGTAGAGAGAATAACATTGCCACAAATCTAATCTGCTGACACGTTTTGGCAGCATGACATCATGTCATGCCCCGGTAATTATTCGAACCATTTTTCTTTAACCAGCCCCCGCACATAACGCGAGGCGGTTTCTTGACACGTCTTCTCAAAGCGGAGATTGTGTTCCCCTTATTACGGGATTCTCATCAATACGGACATGGGTAACCCAACCGTGCCTAGGACTCCTACATTTTAGGCAAGTCCCAAACGGCAACGGGGAGGATGCTTGATATTCACCCTCTTTATAAAGGGACAAGGCTTTACTTTTTCCCTCCCGTGCTCAATCAAATCCCTCCCCCGCCTCGAGTTCTAACAACCAAAGCCAAGGTCAGGTGCTTCGGACCTTCAATCATGTCTGGATCCAGCCTTCAAGGCCGGTGGATGTCTTCCTCCGTCATGGAGGAGGACATCCAGAAGTTGAGGGAGGCCAGATATCTGACCACCGAAATTTTGCATAGGCTGCCCGCCCAAGGGCAGGTCGTCCCTACTCCCGAACCCAATGAGAGCATTGTGTTCGTCTACCACTTCCTTCGAGGGTTAGGCCTCGCTCTAGATCCCTTTGTCAGGGGTCTTATGTTCTATTACGGGCTGGATTTTCATGATCTGGCCCCGGACTCCCTTCTTCACATATCATCATTTATTGTCGTCTGTGAGGCCTTCCTCCGCATTACCCATCACTTCGGCTTGTGGCTCAAGACCTTCGATGTGTAACGAAGATGGTCGATGGGCAGTACGAAGTGTGCGAGGTGCTTTAATAAGCAAAATTGTTGATGCTCCATGGCCAAAGGGTTCCTTTCCAGAGGTGTTCGGATTGTGGCAACGGGAGTGGTTTTACGTCACCCGAAGTGCCTAGTGGGTAGCTGCCCCCACCTTTCGCTCGGGCCCTCCACCACAACTAATGTCATGGATCAGCAGGGGACTGAGCTGGGGTCCAGCCAAGGACGTGCCAATACTGCAGAGCCGTATCCAAGATCTCTTTGAGGGAGATTTCAGTCTGGTTATGGTGATGCAAGTCATGCTGGTTCATCGGGTCCAGCCTTGCAAACGCCGGCCCCTCTACATGTGGGAGTTCAACCCAGAAGGACCGTGCACTATTCAAAATTTCCTTGGCATGACGCACGAGGAGATGTACAAATCGTTCTTTGGGCCCCAAATAGAGTGTACGGACACTACCGAGGACGTGGGCCTAAGCAGCAACCGCACCGCTGCCCAAGTAAGTAATCCCATGGCCGAACACACCGTCCTTTTATTAATCATGACATCATTCTGAAGAATCGCTCTTTGACCAGGACTGGATAACAAAGGCGAAGATGATCCGGTGTTCGGCCCCCCTTCCTGAAGGCTTGGACAATCCGGTGCTGGAGAAGATCCTCGAGCCAGCACCTTGTCCGGTGCCCTCAAAGGAAGACGAAGGGGGGAATAAAGAGGGCGAAAGCGGGCCTCCATCGCTACCTATTCCAACTGAGGGAATGAGCGCCTCCGTGAGGGAGGATAACCGAGGGGAAGAATCTGACATTCTCTCTCCTTGTGGAAGGAAGAGGACTACCTCCGAAGATCCGGAAATCAAGGTTTCCAAACAGGAGAAGAAATCTCCGCCAGAGGGTCCTGCCTTGGAGGGTGTTCTTGCCGCACAATGTCCGCGCGGGGATCAGCCCTCTAACAAGCTGTAATCAAAAGTTGTTTAATATTGAAGATATCCTACCTTACTTCTGAGGAAAATAACCGAAGTATTTGTCTTGCAGTTCAGATCTTAGCCCTTCTCAGCTGAGCTCGTCTTCGGGGGATCTTCTTCCGGAGATGATGGAGAGCGAAACGCCTCCCCTTGTCACACCGCCTTATGAAGTGGGTGACCCCGAGGTGTCGTCGTGGAGGGCTTCTCCTGATCCGGTAAGGCCAGAAGGTAATTCTATGTCCACCCGAAGTCCTTAGTATCCGACTCTCGAAGAGAGCAATCAAAATAGTCCGACATCGTCTGGTGCGCGGTCGGATCTACGGAGGGATCTGCTGGAGAAGGCGGCTATCTCAGAAGAGCACTGCACATTGATGGTACGGTGATTGAAAGGATTTCATCCGCCGAAAGCGGGCTACATGAAGCCTTTATGAGTCTACTAATGGGTTTTGAGGTACGTGAAATGATGCACATTTTTGATAGTACCGCACATTTTATATGTGCCCTGTGTAGATAGTAGCCCCTGAGACTCTGGTTGTCGTTGAAAAAGGCGGCAAACAGAGGATCATAGTCCGAGGTAATAACCGGACTGCCTTAATGTGCAGGTGATGGAGGTTCCGGTGGCTAGCCGGACTGATGGGTATGCCGAACTAAAGCGGCAGCTGGATGCGGCAGATGCGGACATCGTGCTTGTCAACGAGTGGCTTGACGAGGCACGGGGTGAGTGGCCTTTCTGGTGATCGTCACATAATAAGAGCAGCATGATGTCAGTATCTTTAATATGTTGTGACTGCAGATGGAGCGGCCATCGTGGTGACCCTTCGGGCGGAGCTTGCCCGAGCCAAGGAGCAAGCAAGGAGTAGCAATGCGGCCGAAGAGTTAAGGGCCGAACATGCCGCCCATTGCAAGAGCAAAGAGAAAAATGGCCAAGATTGTTGTAAAGTTAAAAGATACTGTCGACCGTTGCTAGCTTCTTGAAGAAGAAACCCAGGCGAAGGCGACGGACCTGGAAAAGGCCACAATGGCGACCAAAGATACCCGCTCTGCGATGATAGCGAAAAAGGAGGAGCTACGTCAAGCCGGGGATATCATGGCTGGGAAACCCTTTATGCTGTGGAGGAAGTTCGGAGATCCTCAGTATGCCCCTCGGGACCGTCTGTGGAGTTCGGCGGACGCATATCTGGACTTGGCGGCGAGTGTTGTTGATGCGGCCGAATACTTCCGAGATCAAAAAGATCGTGAAGTGGACAAGCTATTTTGGTCATAATTTAACGTTCCAGAGCGTCCGCTTCCATTGACTGATCGGCTTGCCGAATGAGCCGAGCTGAATAGGTTGTCCGGACTCGCCATGAGGTCTGTTGTGGATCATATGTGGCCAGAAAGGCCAAAGCCGAACAACTATTTTAGTTTGGTGCAACAGGTGCAGTGCCACGTATTAATGCGATGAAGAGGTCGTCCTGCATAGAAGGCTCGCGGATGGCCCTTGCTCGTGTCAAAACATACTGAGTGGAGATGGATGCTACCACTGTTGCGGCGGAGGGTTCGGCTATAGGCTGAGTGGCTGCCGAGCACTATTTTGAAGAAGTTCTTGAAGGTGCTCGTTCGATAGAGGCCCAGTGCTCGAATAATATTATGTTTGAGTGACATGTATTCCCATTGTAAAAACAATGTTTTATTAAGTTTATCAAGGCTGTATTTATACTTTTGTCCGAAAGTATTACGATGCCTCCTGTGCGGCTGTTTATGTATATATGTATATAACCTGAAAGATTGCAGTTGTCGGCTTCAGCCCCAATGCATATAGTGTGGGGGTGTTCGCAGAAGACGCGTGTTCACACTTGATCCAACGTCTTGGTCCATTAAGGAGGTGATAGTGCAGCGAACTAGGCGAGCGGACTATAATGCTTTAACACTTTCCCTTAGCCAGAGGAGTTTGACAGTGGGGCTACTATATAGCCCCTCGTGGCTCCGCACTCATCCGAATTCGGGGGTGGGGCGTACATGCCTGGCCGGGAAACGGCCCTTTCTTAAGGCGGAGGAATCCCGAAGATTCCGATAGGTCATCGAGTGGTTGACCAGTCTCACGCTATATCATGACCGTCAGTTTTCGGCTTTCTCTAGTGAGGTGCTCATCTGGATGAACCAGGGCACAATCACAGTAGTTCTCCTGGTGTCGCCTTAGCCGATAGAGCGGAACATAAGGCAGCAAAACACAGGAGTCGGGCAAACCCAACATTTGACCAAAGACATGATTCGGAGCTGATGCATATAAGGCCAAACTCGCGATGCCGAACACTCCCTAAGGTATTCGGTCTTTATGGTGTAAACCGGGCCTAAACAGTGCCCTTTGTAATAAGCCCCTAGTGTGCAGGTACGTGCAATATTCTGATGTGGCCACATGCCAATACGTCAGGATCCTTCTCAATTGTACTGAGAATCTGAGGGATGTGTATCAACAAGAGACAATAAAAAAGGTTTATGCAGGGTCTTAATCTAAAAAGAATCCTTGGAACGGGTCCCTGCTGCACGTCTGCGCCTGTGTCTCCGTTGTGCCATATTCTGGACGGGTGTAGCACGATGGTCATCTGAAAAAGAGAGGAACTTAATTGAAAAGTTGTCGTGCAAAAGGTAAGTTATAGTAAATAAACAATATGAGTAAAGTTGAGCCTGATTGTCACTTGTGCACGCACGTTAAGCCCCTTATATTGTAATAGGGGTATAGCCATCAAACCTGTAACAATTACATATAGCAGTACCGGACTCGTCCAACCGTGTCCGTTGTCTTAACGACCTGTCAGATGCTTTAGTTGGTAAGGCCGTTTAGTGTGGTCTTCCGCACGCAAGGAGCGCTCAATATTTCCATTTACTGTAATCATGCCACGTGGACCGGGCATCTTAAGCATGAGGGAAGCATAATGCGGTATTGCATTAAAGCGAGTGAAAGCTTCGCGTCCGAGTAGTGCTTGATAACCACTTTGGAACGGAGAGATGTGGAACGTTAAATGTGTACTACGGAAGTTATCGGGAAAGCCGAATATAACCTCTAGTAGCAGGGAGCCCGTGCAATGGGCCTCTGGGCCTGGCGTTATTCCTTTGAAGGTAGTATTGCTATGGCTAATTTTTGTTGGGTCTATCCCCATTTTGCGGACTGTGTAATGATATATCAGGTTTAGACTGCTGCCACCGTCCATCAGGACTCGTGTGAAGTGGTATCCGTCAATTATTGGGTCTAATACCAAGGCAGCCCATCCTGCACTCCGGATACTTGCCGAGTAATCTCAATGGTCGAAGGTGTGTCTCTAGGAGTGCCTCTTTGTTTCTCCCCTTTGTTACATGTAATATGTTTACTGTTTTGACTTCTGGTGGGAACTTCTTCTGTTCCCCAGTGCTTTGCTTGCGAGGCTCGTCCTCGTCTTCGCTTTGTGTATCATTCCCCTTGTGTTCGGCGTTGAGCTTGCCGGACTGCTTGAAGACCCAACATTCTCTATAGGTATGATTTGCAGGTTTATCAGGGGTGCTATGGATCTGACATATTTGGTCCAAAATCTTGTTTCAGCTGGACAGTTCATCTCTGTTGCCTTTGGGGGCAGCTTTTGCTGACCTGGCCGAGAACTTTTGAATCCGGCGTTTACCGTTGTGCTCTTCGGGTTGTCTTCTTTATTCCGGCGCTTGTTTTTGTTGCATCGTGATTTCTCGTTTCCATCCCTGACTTTGGGTGTAATTGGGTCGCTGGTGCTGCATCGGGCTAACTAGCTATCCTCGCCCCCGCAAAAGCGGGTCATGAGGCTTGATAATGCTGACATTGTTCTCGGCTTTTCTTGGCCGAGGTGTCTGGCAAGCCTTTCGTCTCGAACGCTATGCTTGAAAGCTGCTAAGGCTTCGGCGTCCGGACAGTCGACTATTTGGTTCTTTTTAGTGAGGAACCTGTTCCAAAGCTTTCGGGCTGACTCTCCGGGCTATTGAGTTATATGACTTAAATCGTCTGCATCCGGTGGCCGGACATATGTCCCTTGACAATTTGCCCGAAAGGCATCTTCGAGCTCTTCCCAGCTTCCAATGGAGTTTTCGGGGAGGCTTTTAAGCCAGTGCCGAGCTGGCCCTTTGAGCTTGAGGGGTAAGTACTTGATGGCGTGGAGATCGTCTCCTCGAGCCATATGGATATGGAGGATGCAGTCCTCAATCCAGACCCCAGGGTCTGTCGTTCCATCGTATGCCTCTATGTTTATGGGTTTGAATCCCTCTGGAAATTCATGGTCCAGCACCTCATCGATAAAACATAGGGGGCGTGCGGCACCCCTGTATTTGGGTGTACCGTGGTATTCGGATGTTTGTTGTGTTGCATTGCGTACTGGAGCGTGCTTGCGTGACCCGTAGATGGATCTGGTTGCTTCGTACTTTTGATGCGAGTCCTCACGTGGATCGCGTACCGGCTCATGTGTGGCATCGTTTGCCGTTCTATGTTGGCCACGAGGTCGTCTGTCCGACTGGATGGCCATTTTGTTTTTTGATTGAGGGGTATCTAAGGCCTCCTCATCGAATTCAGGTAACATATTTCGCTTCGGGTAGCTCTTGATGTGGCGATTACCGCCGTACTTCGCGGCAGTGTTGAGTACTTCACTCCATCTGATTCTGAGTATGTTTTGTGCAGCCCTGAGTCTTTGCTTCTGCTTTTTCAGACTCCTCGCAGTGGCAACCAGCATTTGATGGGCATTCTGTTGCTCTGGGTGCTTGTCCGGTGTGATGTCATCCGGACTGTTATCTTCTACGGGGTTGGATTGTTCGGTTTGATTCTTCCTGTTGCCCTGGTCGGGCGATGGTTCACCCTGCTCTATCGCTGGGTCTATATGACCGTTGTTTCTGCCGAGGCGGGATTTGGAGCGGCGCTTACGCCGCCGCTTTGACTGCTTCTCGAGGGAACAACCCTTCGCTGCGTCCTTCCATTCCTCGTCGTCGTTTTCTTTGGGTGTGTCCACCATGTATACATCTTATGATGAAGTGGGCATCTAGTGCCCTGTGGGCAGTGGTTCCTGTTCGTCTCCTGCATCGTCGTCCATATCGTCAATGTCTTCGGAGTCGAAGTCGAGCATGTCGGTCAAATCGTCGACAGTGACTACTAAGTGGGTGGTGGGTGGGCGGCGAATTTCTTCGTCATCCGCATCCCAATCCCGCCGAACATAGTTCGGCCCGAACTCTCCTGACAAGGAGAGAGACCTTAATGAATTCAGTATGTCGGGTGAGTGCTGAAAAATATCTGCGGAGGTAAACTCCATGATCAGCGCCCAGTCGGATTCGGTAGGCACGGGCGCAGGCGGTTCGGAGTCCGTGGCCGGGGAAGAATCTGGTAGTTTGGCGTCACGGCTCCCGTGAAGGGTAAGGTCGATATTTGGCTCGATCGCTGATGAGAGTGCGGCCACCGTGGCGGGGTCTATCCACTCGTCCATGGATGGCACACTTGGTTCCGAATTGGGGGTCAGAGCGGTTGCCTGAACATTGTCCGATGTTAGAGCTAAATCATGCACATCGTGACCGTGCGGCGCTCTTGGCAAGGGCTCGAATCCGTCGAAGATCGAGTCTCCGCGAATGTTGGCCATGTGGTTTAAGCTTCCGAACCTGACCTGATGGCAGGGGCGTAACTCTCGATCTGCTCCAGATGGCCAAGCGAGTTGGCCCGCAGTACGAAGCCGCCGAATACAAGGATCTGTCCGGGGAGAAAAGTCTCACCCTGAACAGCTACGCTATCGATGATCGAAGAAGCCATCCAGCCTAATGACGACGACACAGAGGAACTCTCAATGAAAGCACCAATGTCGGTGTCAAAACCGGCGGATCTCGTGTAGGGGGTTCCGAACTGTGCGTCTAAGGCGGATGGTAATAGGAGGCAGGGGACACGATGTTTTACCCAGGTTTGGGCCCTCTTGATGGAGGTAAAACCCTACGTCCTTCTTGATTATACTTGAATATATGGGTATTACAAGAGTTGATCTACCACGAGATCGGAGAGGCTAAACCCTAGAAGCTAGCCTATGGTATGATTGTATGTTGTCCTACAGACTAAAACCCTCCGGCTTATATAGACACCGGAGGGGGCTAGGGTTACACAAGGTCGGTTACAAAGGCGGAGATATACATATCCATATTGCCTAGCTTGCCTTTCACGCCAAGTAGAGTCCCATCCGGACACGGGACGAAGTCCTCAATCTTGTATCTTCATAGTCCAACAATCCGGCCAAAGGATATAGTCCGGCTGTCCGGAGACCCCCTAATCCAGGACTCCCTCAGTCGGTCTTCATCGAAGGTGCGCGGATGGCCTTAGCCCGTGTCAAGGTACAGTGGGCGAAGATGGATGTCGCCAAGCTCGCGACCGAGGGACCACCCACGGGCAAGGAGCACCGCACGCCCGAGCGGTATTTTGATGATGTCCTGAAGGGATCCCGCATTGTAGAGGGCCAGTGTGCAAAGGACATTATCTTTGAATGAAGACATTCATGTTATCCCGTCCTGTATTACGAAACAAAGCTGATATGTAATATAATGTTTGTTTTTTGTTTAAGAACTTCCTCCTGTGCAGCCGTTTTATTAAATCTGAGAGTTGGCCAGTCGTCGGCTTCAGCCCCCACGTAGGTAGTACGGGGGTGTTCGGGTTAGAACCTAAACACTCTGGATCCAACAGTTTGATCCTTGAAGGAGGTGTTTAGCACAATGAACCAGGAAATCGGACTATGTGGATTTATCACCCTCACTTAGCCATAAGAGTTTGAAAATAGAAATGTAGGCGCAACCCCTAGTTAGAATTTGTTGATCAGGACTAGGGTGCTGTAGACACCTGATCGGGTGGAGGCTGATCCGTCACATAATGCGGAAAAAATTGCAAGAGATTTTAACCTCCGAATAGCTGACCAGCTCTCGCCACATCATGACAGTCAGTTTTTGGCTTTCTCTATTGAGGTGTTTATCCGGATAAACCAGAAACACAATCGTAGTAGCTCTCCCTTTACTACCATAGCCGATAGGACGGAACGTAAGGGAGCAAGCACAGGAGCCGGGCAACCCAACTATTGACCAAAGACATGATTCGGAGCCGATGCATATAATCCTAAATTCGGGGTGCCGAACTATACTGTAGAAGTGTTCGGACTTTGTTGCCGTAGTATGGGGCGCGATGAAGCCCCCGGCGGATTTAAGCATACCAAAGTGTACGGGTGCAATCGATAAGAAGAGCGAAATAAAACGAAATAGTAAGCCAATGCCACGTAAGTTGGGCCACAAACTATTTGCATTATAATTTGATTAATACGTCGATGCGTATTTGTACAAATAGTGCGATAAGCAATAGGGCTATTTAACATGCCAAGACCAAGGGGGAGCTGCGTGTGGGTCCTGAAAACAGGTAGAGTGATCATCAAGAAGACCACCTAGAGATTCCACCGCACGACTATGATGCTTCCCACCTTGGAATATCCATCCTTCGAAAGGATCGGTGATCAGGCCATCATGAAGGGCCTGTGGAAAAGAAACAAAAAAAAGAAAAAAAATAAGAAAAGGTATGTGGGTCCGGGGGAGGTCGAGCCGTATTATGGACCACAATCGAGTTATGCCTCTGTCTATGCCCATGGTATTTTGAGTGCGTAGTTATGTACGCATGGTACGTACGCCGCCATTTGGTCGGGACTGAGACGGAGGCCGAATTGCTAGTCAAACTCATGACGAGCTGGACTGTCAAGCTGCAGAGTAGTCCGGACTCGTTTGACAGTGTCCAGGATCTTGGCCGTTGAATTAAAGTTCTTCTCAATAAGGCCGCTCTGTACTTCCGCTGCCAGGGCTGCGGTGTGGTCCTCAGTATGGAGGGAGCGTTCAATGTTTCCATTGACTATTATGACACTGTGTGGTCCTGGCATCTTGAGTTTGAGATAAGCATAGTGTGTCACCGCATTGAATCGAGCAAATGCAGTTCGTCCGAGCAGTGCGTGATAGCCACTGCGGACGGGGACGATATCAAAGATCAAGTCTTTGCTTCGGAATTTGTACGTGGATCTAAAGACGACTTCCAATGTGATTGAGCCCGTGCAGCGGGCCTCTACACCTGGTATTACTCCTTTAAAGGTAGTTTTTGTGGGCTTGATCCTTGATGGATCGACGCCCATTTTGCGGACTGCGTCCTGATAGAGCGGGTTGAGGCTGATGCCACCGTCCATGAGGACTTGCGTGAGGTGGAATCCATCAATGATTGGATCGAGGACTAGTGTGGCTGAACCGCCATGACGGATACTGGTCGGATGGTCTCTACGATTGAAGGTGATCGGGTAGTATGACCATGGGTTGAATTTTGGGGCGACTGGCTCTATCGCGTAGACGTCCCTGAGCGCGCGTTTGCACTCCCTCTTGGGGATATGGGAAACATATATCATGCTCACCGTTTTAACCTAGGGGGAACTTCTTCTGTCCCCCTGTGTTCGGCGGACGGGGCTCCTCATCATCGTCCTCACTTTGCGACCCCTTCTCCTTGTTGTCGGTATTTAACTTACCGGCCTGTTTAAAGACCCAACAACTTCTGTTGCTATGATTGGCTAGTTTATCGGGGGTGATTTGGATCTGACATGGACGATCGAGTATGTGGTCCAAGTTGGATGAGCTCGAATTGTTTCTTTTAAATTGTCAGCATTCTGGGATTGGGGGTCCCCAGACTTGCCTCCCTGCGGCCCACGGCGTGGCTGGGTTGGCTGGTTCGTACGGCCCATCTTCATCGACAAGACATTCAAGACCCTCGCGAGGGGCCAAGCCTCGCAGGGAGGACAATGCAAGACCTCCTCAAGAGCGGCCTCGCCAGGCAGGCTCACGAGGGACGGAGAGATCAAGGCAAGGCAAACCTCGCGAGGCCCTCGTGATGTGAGCCATGACTTTCGAGACCGGGCGGGCACTAAGCGGGCGCCAGCGCGTGCAGCGTCCTTGTTTCCTCTTTGGTGCTAAGGGGGCAAGCACAGGCACAGAGTACCGAGGAATCAAGCAAAGGTTTCCATATTGGTGCAACGAGACCAGGACAGGAAGGACGGCAAGACAGAGGTCACCATGGAGCCCAAGACGGTGTCATCACCAGAGCCTTTTGCAGGTGAAGACCACCTTTTGTCAGTATAGCTTGTACTAGATGTCCCCTTTCGAATTGGCCGTTGTTGCCTCCCTTCCTGCTCAATATTTGGCGAGAGGACCAGGGCCTATATAAGTAGAACTAGCCACCACCATGGGGGGCATCGGATCGACACCATCACAAGTCGGCAGCTGATTCCGATCCTCACACACACAAGCACACCAAACACAAGAACACGTCAACCTCAGGAGGCTGTTCTTCCCCTTGTACTGTTCATCATTAGCCCAAGAGGCAATCCACCGCCACCACACTGGAGTAGGGTATTACACCACAAAAGTGGCCCGAACCAATATAAATCTATTGTCTTTCTGTGTTGAGAGTTCGTCGTGTTCGTCTGCGAGATCTTAGAGAGCTAGGGCGTGGATCGATAGGGAGAAAACCTTCATGTGCACCCCAGTGTTTGAACCTCAAGGGTCTGCCGGAACCCCAGATTCGACATTTGGCGCGCCAGGTAGGGTGCACAGAGCCTCTGTCCATCACTCTACACTCTATTGCTCTGTCGTCTCCATGGCAGACGCGCGCCGTGCTCGTGCTGACCACCGGGCTGCCCTCGCCGCCCACGTCGCTCAGACGGCTCCCGTCAGCGGGCCACCTCTCCGCTCCCCATCGCCCGCCGCCAACGCCGCCACCGGCCCAGTGGGGAACAAGCAGCAAGCATCCTCGTTGCACCCCTCGGTGTGGCGGGATGGCCGCACCGCCACTCCATCGCTGACCCCGGCCGGTTCTTCTTCTCATGCACGTCACCCTCCCATGGACGCACGGGCCGCGCTCCTCATGGAGCATGAGCTCCTGCGCTACCGCCCAGTCGACGACCTCTACGAGGACTGGCTCGACCGCATCGCCGAGCTTGTCCGTCATACGTCTCCGTTGTATCTAATTTTCCAAACACTTTTGCCCTTGTTTTGGACTCTAACTTGCATGATTTGAATGGAACTAACCCGGACTGACGTTGTTTTCAACAGAATTGCTATGGTGTTATTTTTGTGCAGAAATAGAAGTTCTCGGAATGACCTGAAAATCAACGGAGCATTATTCTGGAACATATAATGAAGATTGGAAGGAAGATCCACATCAGGGGGTGTCCCACCTGTCCACAAGGGTGGGGGCGCGCCTGCCCCCTGGGCGCGCGCCCTGCCTCGTGGGCCCCCTGACGCTCCACCGACCTCAACCTGGACTCCATATATTCACTTTCGGGGGAGAAAAACCACAGGAGAAGGATTCGTTGCATTTTATGATACGGAGCCGCCGCCAAGCCCTAAACTCTCTCGGGAGGGCTGATATGGAGTCCGTTCGGTGCTCCGGAGAGGGGAATCCGTCGCCATCGTCATCATCAACCATCCTCCATCACTAATTTCATGATGCTCACCGCCATGCGTGAGTAATTCCATCATAGGCTTGCTAGACGGTGATGGGTTGGATGAGATTTATCATGTAATAGGTTTAGTTTTGTTAGGGTTTGATCCCTAGTATCCAGTATGTTCTAAGATTGATGTTGCTATGACTTTGCTATGCTTAATGCTTGTCACTAGGGCCCGAGTGCCATGATTTTAGATCTGAACCTATTATGTTTTCACCAATATATGAGAGTTCTAGATCCTCTCTTGCAAGTCTATAGTCACCTATTATGTGTTAAGATCCATTAACCCCGAAGTGACAATAATCGGGATACTTACCGGTGATGACCGTAGTTTGAGGAGTTCATGTATTCACTATGTGTTAATGCTTTGTTCCGGTACTCTGTTAAAAGGATGCCTTAATATCCCTTAGTTTCCAATATGTCCCCGCTGCCACGAGAGGTAGTACAAAAGATTTCATGCAAGTTCTTTTCCATAAGCACGTATGACTATATTCAGAATACATGCCTACATTACATTAATGAACTGGAGCTAGTTCTGTGTCACCCTAGGTTATGACTATTGCATGACGAACCGCATCTGGCATAATTCTCCATCAACGATCCATTGCCTATGAGCTTTCCATATATTGTTCATTGCTTATTTACTTTTCCGTTGCTATTGTTATCATCACTATAAAATACCAAAAATATTACTTTTGCTACTGTTACTTTTGCTATCTTTGCCACTACTATCATATTACTTTGCTACTAAATACCCTGCTGCAGATATTAAGTTTCCATGTGGTTGAATTGACAAGTCAGCTGCTAATACTTGAGAATATTCTTTGGCTCCCCTTGTCTCAAATCAATAAGTTTGGGTTGAACACTCTACCCTCGAAAACTGTTGCGATCCCCTATACTTGTGGGTTATCAAGACTATTTTCTTTGAGTAACTTGGGATTTATATCTGCTTATCATTATGAAGAACTTGAAATATGCTAAAACAAAAATTTATCCCTCAACTACGAGGGGAGGTAAGGAACTGCCATCTAGCTCTGCACTTGATTCACCTTCTATTTTGAGTAAACTTGCGACACCTATACCTGCTTCTGCTATACATTCTGATATGTCGCATGTTATTGATGATGCCACTTCTGCTATGCATGATACTTATGATGAAACTACTTCTATGCTTCATACTACTGTGTCACTTGGTGAATTTCATGATGAACAACTTTCTAGGGCTAGAGAGAATGAAATTATTGAAACCGATAATATTGATGAAAGTGATGATGAAGACTCTCCCCCTAGATATGAATTACCTGTGGTGCATGAGGGCTATGTTACGTCTGAAGAAACTGCTAGAGATTTTCTTACTTGCAATGATAGGAGTGATCTTAAGAAATTATTAGCTAAGCTAAAACAAAAAACTTTGAATGCTAGAATGAAATATGATACTGCTTATGCTACTTCACCTATCTTTGTTACTGATAAGGATTATGATTTCTCTGTTAATCCTAAGATAATTACTTTAGTTGAATCTGATCCTTTCTATGGTTATGAATCTAAAACTGTTGTGGCACATCTTACTAAATTAAATGATATATCCACCCTATTCAGTAAAGATGAGAAAACTCGCTACTATTATATCCTTAAGATATTTCCTTTCTCATTAAAGGGTGATGCTAAGATATGGTTTAATTCTCTTGATCCTGGTTGTGTGCGTAGTCCCCAGGATATGATTTATTACTTCTCTACTAAATATTTCCCCGCTCATAAGAAACAAGCTGCTTTAAGGGAAATATATAATTTTGTGCAAATTGAAGAAGAGAGTCTCCCACAAGCTTGGGGGAGGCTTCTCCAATTACTTAATGCTTTTCTTGATCATCCTCTTAAGAAAAATGAAATACTTGATATCTTCTATAATGGACTAACCGATGCTTCCAGAGACCACCTGGATAGTTTTGCGGGTTGTGTTTTCAGGGAAAGAACACCAGATGAAGCTGAAATTCTATTGAATAATATGTTGACTAATTAAAATAATTGGAGCCTTCCTGATCCAATTCCTGAACCAACTCCTAAGACAACTCTGAAGAAGAGGGGTATTCTATTTCTCAGTCCTGGAGATATGCAAGAGGCAAAGAAATCTATGAAGGAAAAAAGTATAAAAGTTGAAGATGTTAAGAATTTACCTCCTATTGAAGAAATACATGGTCTTAATGTACCGCCTGTTGAAGAAATACATGATTCTAATCCATCATCTATCGAAGAAGCTCATGGTCTTGATAACCCAACACAGGTAGTAAAGGAAAATTCTCTCTATAGATATGATAAACCTAAAATCCCATTTACTAAGTTTGTTAGCCCATGCTTGGATGAGTTTGATGACTTCATGGTTAAACAAGAAAACTTCAATGCTTATTTTGGTACAGAATTAAAATGCAATACTGATATGCTCGAACACTTGGGTGATTATATGGCTAATGTTAAAGGTGAACTTAAACTTATTAGTAAACATGCTTCTATGGTTACCACTCAAGTAGAACAAGTACTTAAAGATCAGAATGATTTGCTCAATGAATTGAATAGTAAGAAAAATGATAATGTTGTTAGAGTTATGACTACATATGGTAAAATGACTCAGGAACCTTTGTATCCTGAGATCCATCCTAAGAGAATTGAGCAATATTCTCAGAGAAATATTATTGATGAACCTAGTCCTTCCAAGAGGAAGAAAAAGAAAAATGATAGGACTTTGCATGCTTCTAGTGAACCTGTTGTAGACACACCTGAGAATCCTAATGATATTTCTATTTCTAATGTTGAAACACAATCTGGTAATGAACATGAACCTAGTAATAATGTTAATAATGATGTTCATGTTGATGCTCAACCTAGTAATGATAATGATGTAGAGATTGAACCTGCTGTTGATCTTGATAACCCACAATCAAAGAATCAACGTTATGATAAGAGAGACTTTGTTTCTAGGAAGCACGGTAAGGAAAGAGGACCATGGGTTCAAAAACCCATGCCTTTTCCTCCTAAACCATCCAAGAAAAAGGATGATGAGGATTTTGAGCGCTTTGCCGAAATGATTAGACCTATCTTCTTGTGTATGCGTTTAACTGATATGCTCAAAATGAATCCTTATGCTAAATATATGAAGGAAATTGTTACCAATAAAAGAAAGATACCGGAAGCTGAAATTTCGACCATGCTTGCTAATTATACTTTTAAAGGTGGAATAGCTAAGAAACTAGGAGATCCCGGAGTACCAACTATACCATGCTCCATTAAAAGAAATTATGTTAAAACTGCTTTATGTGATCTTGGAGCCGGTGTTAGTGTTATGCCACTCTCTTTATATTGTAGACTTGATTTTAATAAGTTGACACCTGCTGAAATATCTTTGCAAATGGTTGATAAATCAACTGCTATACCTGTCGGTATTTGTGAGGATGCGTCTGTTGTGGTTGCAAACATTACTATTTTAACAGACTTTGTTATCCTTGATATTCCCGAGGACGATAGTATGTCTATTATTCTTGGAAGACCCTTTTTGAATATTGCAGGGGCTGTTATTGATTGCACCAAAGGTAATGTCACTTTTCATGTTAATGGCAATGAGCATACGATACACTTTCCGAGGAAACAACCTCAAGTTCATAGTATAAACTCTATTGGAAAAATTCCACCGATTATTTTTGGAGGTTTTGAATTTCCTTTTCCTACTATCAAGAAGAAATATGATATTCTTATTGTTGGGAATGTGCATATCCCCGTTGAGGTAACCTAGTGTTATTCGAAAATTCTCCAGTTCCATGTTATTCGGAATGAGTTTGTTAACAAGACTTGATCCACCTTATTATTGGATTCCTTTTGATGAGCATGAGATGGATGAATTTAGAAAACACAACTCTCTGTACCCTCTTTTTACTTTCTGTTATTTATATTGAAATAAAGCAAAAATAGTATGTTTTCTGTCTGTTTTCTGAATTATCAATGCAATAAAAATACCTCGAAAATAAAAGTTATCCAAATGCTCTGAAATTTAAATATGATTTTTTCTAGAATATTTGAGAATATCTGGCACTAAGAACACAGCAGGGGGAGCAAGTACCTGGCCATGAGGGTGGAGGGCGCGCCCTAGCCCCCTACGCATGCCCCCCTGCCTCGTGGGCCCGCGATGGCTCCCCTCCATTTATTCAAGCTA
This sequence comes from Triticum dicoccoides, assembly GCF_002162155.2. Lineage (NCBI taxonomy): Eukaryota > Viridiplantae > Streptophyta > Magnoliopsida > Poales > Poaceae > Triticum > Triticum dicoccoides. Next base: position 255,232,743 of record NC_041384.1, on the reverse strand, counting down.
CCACACACTCGTTCTTCCTCCCACAAACACCACTAACTAGCTCAAACCCGAGTCCAAGCTCATTTTGCTGCCATTTTCGATCTCCTTGCTCAAAGCACCTCTCACAAAACTGCTTTGGGGGATTGTTCCTTGGTATGTGACTCCTCTAATGGTCCAACTAGTTTTTGTTCTAGTGCTTTATTCATTGCATATTTTTGCTGCTTAGGTGACCCTATTCTTGAGCTTGCATGTCAAATTTATATGGTCAAAAGTAGTTTAGATGCATGGTATTGCCTCTAGGCACTTGTAGGAGTAGTTGCTATCAATATCGTTGAGTTTGGTTTACTTTTTTTTGAAGTTACTAAAAATTTCAGATATTTTCAGAAAAAGATGAAGAGATTTTTGAGGGGCTCATCGAGCCGAAGCTCGAAGGATAAGAAAAGTGAGGAGGATAAGAGGCCCAAGTATAATCTCCCTCGCACCGCGGAAGTTCGGACGTGTGAATGGCCTTGTGATAATTTCTTAAGAGCAGTCGGGATTTATGATGATTTCTATGAATTGGCTAAGTATGCAGGCCTCGCCGCCTTCCTCCACGACCAACGCGAACAGTATCTCTTACTCACCAATATCTTTGTGCAAAACTTTCATTTCCATGCTAGGATATCACCACCTACGGTGGAATTTTATTTATATGATGAGCATAAGGAGATGTCACTTTATGATTTTTTTTCTGGTTTGTTTGATCCCTTTAGAGGGAGGCATAGAGGAACCACATCGTGATGATGTGGATGGGTTTATTGATACCATTACTCTAGGGGAAACGAGGAAGGTTTCCGACGCACGAATTACTAGCATACACTTTCCTGTTCTACGTTACTTTGCTATATTTTCTACTAGATGCTTAATTGGGCGCAGAAACTATGGAAACCTGAGTGCCCCTGATATTGTTATTTTATGACATGCCTTATTTTGTGATGATACATTCAGCATGGGCGCTATTATTGCAAAGCGGTTAAATCTTAACCGTACACGCCTTGCTGCACATTTTAACATACCTAAGGGTCCATTGCTCTGTCTCCATGGCAGACGTGCGACGCGCTCGTGCAGAGCGCCGGGCTGCCCTCGCCGCCCACGTCGCTTAGATGGCTCCCATCAGCGGGCCACCTCGCCGCTCCCCGTCGCCCGCCGCCAACGGCCCGGCGGGGAACGAGCAGCAAGCATCCTCGCTGCACCCCTCGGTGCGGCGGGATGGCCGCACCGCCACTCCATCGTTGACCTCGGCTGATTCTTCTTTTCATGCACGTCGCCCTCCCATGGACGCACGGGCCGCGCACCTCATGGTGCACGAGCTCCTGCACTACCGCCCAGTCGACGGCCTCTACGAGGACTGGCTCGACCGCATCGTCGAGCTTGTCTGTCATACGTCTCCGTCGTATCTACTTTTCCAAACACTTTTGCCCTTGTTTTGGACTCTAACTTGCATGATTTGAATGGAACTAACCCGGACTGACATTGTTTTCAGCAGAATTGCTATGGTGTTATTTTTGTGCAGAAATAAAAGTTCTCGGAATGACCTGAAAATCAACGAAGCATTATTCTGGAACATATAATGAAGATTGGAAGGAAGATCCACGTCAGGGGGTGTCCCACCTGTCCACAAGGGTGGGGGCGCGCCTGCCCCCCTGGGTGCGCTCCCATGCCTCGTGGGCCCCCTGACGCTCCACCGACCTCGACCTGGACTCCATATATTCACTTTCAGGGAGAAAAACCAGAGGAGAAGGATTCATTGCATTTTACGATATGGAGGCGCCGCCAAGCCGTAAACTCTCTCGGGAGGGCTGGGCTGGAGTCCGTTCGGGCTCCAAAGAGGGGAATCCGTCGCCATCGTCATCATCAACCATCCTCCATCACTAATTTCATGATGCTCACCGTCGTGCGTGAGTAATTCCATCGTAGGGTTGCTGGACGGTGATGGGTTGGATGAAATTTATCATGTAATCGAGTTAGTTTTTTTTAGGGTTTGATCCCTAGTATCCACTATGTTCTGAGGTTGATGTTGCTATGACTTTTCTATGCTTAATGCTTGTCACTAGGGCCCGAGTTCCATGATTTCAGATCTGAACCTATTATGTTTTCACCAATATATGAGAGTTCTAGATCCTATCTTGCAAGTCTATAGTCACCTATTATGTGTTATGATCCGTTAACCCCGGAGTGACAATAATCGGGATACTTACCGGTGATGACCGTCGTTTGAGGAGTTCATGTATTCACTATGTGTTAATGCGTTGTTCCGGTACTCTGTTAAAAGGAGGCATTAATATCCCTTAGTTTCCAATAGGACCCCGTTGGCACGGGAGGGTAGGACAAAAGATGTCATGCAAGTCCTTTTCCATAAGCACGTATGACTATATTCGGAATACATGCCTACATTACATTGATGAACTGGAGCTAGTTCTGTGTCACCCTAGGTTATGACTGTTGCATGATGAACAACATCCAGCATAATTCTCCATCACCGATCCATTGCCTACGAGCTTTCCATATATTGTTCTTCGCTTATTTAATTTTCCGTTGCTATTGTTATCATCACTATAAAATACCAAAAACATTACTTTTGCTACCGTTATTTTTTCTATCTTTACCACTACTATCATATTACTTTGCTACTAAATAAACTGCTGCAGATATTAAGTTTCTAGGTGTGGTTGAATTGACAACTCCACTGCTAATACTTGAGAATATTCTTTGGCTCCTCTTGTGTCGTATCAATAAATTTGGGTAGAATACTCTACCCTTGAAAACTGTTGCGATACCCTACACTTCTGGGTTATCAGTCCGCGCCGCTCGGGGCTCTCCTGCGCCGTCCCTCTCTCCCCCTCGCGCTCTGCCAGCTACGAGCGACATAGCTCATGGAGCGCCTCCACCACCTCAGTCCCAAGATGGTGCCCTCGCGCCAAGACGCGCGGCTCCGCGACGCGACCAGCCGCGCCCCGCACCGCACGTGAAGAGAGTAGTTGTCAAGAAGTCCCTCGACCGCAACAAAACGTTCCGCCGCTCCTCGCACCACCATGCCAAGACCGGCTGCTGCGGCAAGTCCGTGCGCCACCTGTAGCGGCAGGGCCCGGACCCCGTCAAGACCAAGATCCACCCCCAAGGCGGGTCCCAGTGACCATGGATGGCTGCCGCGCCTTCTCCCCCAAGCTGCGTAGTGTCGCCTAGCCGGGCAAGTTCAAGCTGGATCTGCCTCCTCGCTATGACGGCACCCTCGACCCCGAGGAGTTCCTGCATTTCTATGAGCTGAGCATCAAAGCGGCCAACGGCGACGAGAAGGTCATGGCGAACTGGTTTCCCATGACTCTCAAGGAAGGTGCTCATTCCTTGGTCCTGAACCTACCGCACTGAGCTAATCGACTTCGACGTCGCTCACATCCGCCTGTCGTACAATGCCATCCTCGGGTACCCAGCCCTGGCCAAGTTCATGGCGGTGACCCATCATGGGTACAATGTCCTCAACATGTTGGGAAGCAGTGGGATCATCATGGTCCCATGTGAAGAAAGAGATGCGGTGTTCTCCCTCGAGCGTGCCTTCCAAGCTGCAGCAATCGATGACCCCGACAGCAAGAGCCAGGGTCCTCATGAGGCCATCCCCAAGAAGAAGAAGCATTTGCGCTGTGTCGGGCCTCAGGAAGATGGCGCCTTAGCGGGAGGCTCGTCAGGATCAGCGCCCGTTCCAGGGGCGCCTCCCTCCATCGCATATGAAGGCGTGCTCGGCACCCTCCTCGGGCAGGGCTCGGGGGCTTTCTTCTGGAAGGACTCAGGCCTAGCCCACATCACGGGGGAGGCGCTCAGGCACTACTTGGAGGCATGCTTCATGGCATGTTTCCCTCGGGAGGACATAGGGCAAGGAACACCCATCGTTCAGGAGTTCATCACCAAGATCACCCAGGAGCTGCAAGACCCAAGGGCCATGCGCGGCGACCGCCGCTCACAAGCCGCAGCTTCCCATCCTGGCGAGGATGCCGGGTTCAACAGGGTCGCCTCTCAGGAGCTCAACAGGGTCGCTTCTCAGGAGCTCTTCTGGCCTTCGCGTATGGGACGCCGTGAGGGCCCGCCGCACAGCTATGTTCGCATGCCCTTTGGCCTGCCGAGCATATCGGCCGCCTAACAGCGCAACCTGCGGTGCCTCTTGGCGGCTCAGGAGGCCAGGCACCACGCCGTCCTGATGGAGATGGAGACGGTCCTCAAAGAACCACCCGAGCAGCCAGAGCCTCCTAAGGCTCAGGGCACCGGTGGCTCGTGAGGAGCAACCCCATCGTTGTGCACCTCCAGCTGCCCCAACTCTCCTTCGTCAACATAACCAAGTGACATCTTTCCAAGTTCATTTAGCTGGGAGCGCCCCTTGGGTTGCATCATTCCCAGGTCGCGAGGGTCTGTTCCTGTGGCATGTATCCCTTTTATTTATGCCTTTAGCTTACCTTGTTGGGAGCGCCCCTCGGGCTGCATCATTCCCAAGCTGCTCAGGCCTGACCCAGCGCCACCTATCCCCCATGCATTTATTGAAGCTTGCTGCTCTTATGTTCAACCTACCTATGATTGCTACTTTCTCGATCGCAACCCATCATGGGAACCATGCGCCGGCCGTTTTTCTTCAGGACCCTTCGCGTGAGTAAGATGAGCACGGTGTCTGTGCTCGGGTCCGTCCCTGCAGCGTTGATAAATCCAGCGGCATAGCTCTGTCTGGCGGGCCAGTCCCATTTACGTCACCTCCTGGGGCCGTTGGTGCTTGGCTCTCTCACGTGGTAACCTCAGGAAATTCGTTCGGCGCAGGCTGTCTGACCACCTCGCAGGACAAACACAGCGAACAAGAACCAACCTCGTGAGTCCCGCGCGGGCTCACGAGTGCCCATATACACCTCGTCTAGCCCTGCCGTGCAAGCCACGTGTCAGGGCGGGGCTGTACACACCCCGGGGGCTCTCTGCAGAGGGAGCCCCCCTCCCACGCACAAGTGGAAGCACCATGCTCTGTGCTGGCTGTCGACATTGTCGAGGAGCGGCTATGCCCGTGTACAAGCGAAAGCACTATGCTCTGCGCTGGTGATAAACAACTAAGGGCGTCCTCGCGATCGTACCAACCTCAGGGAGCCCCTGAGCTCAACGTCCGGCCTCACAGCAACGCCTCCCCTCGGGAAGGCCGCGCGACGGGGCTGGACATGGGGGCTGTGCTCGGGTCACGCCCAAGGGTACGCCATCCAGCCAGGTCTCCCGGACCTGGTCGTCGCATGCCCCTCCTGAGCCGAGCCTCAGCGAGGGCCAAGGTATAGAGATTGTTTGCACGTCAAGGGGGACTCCTGAGCTTCGTGACTCAGGAGCCTAACTGGTCACGTAGCCCCTCACTCCTTGGGACGTCCTGCTCTGCGGTCGGCCCAATGACGATTGTGGTATGCGCGGGGCCAGGCTCTGCCGACGTAGAACATCAACCTATCCTTGCGTACTCTCCCTGTAAGTTGTTTGCACGTCAAGGGGGACTCCTAAGCATCGCGACTTAGGAGCCTAACTGGTCACGTAGCCCCTCACTCCTAGGTCCATCCTGGTCTCCGGTCGGCCCATCGGCGGTTGAGGTATGCGCGGGGCCGGGCTCTGCCGACGCAGAACACAAAGCAAATAGGAAGAAAATCACAAAATCTCGAAGCAAATATTACAAGACATATTGTCCTCACAATATCAAATGAAAGTTTTAATGCCTCCATGAGGCCTGATGCATGTTGCAGGAACGAAACAGGAAAGCGGCCGCAAGTCACCCCTGGACATCATCATCTTCAGGATCGGTGGCATCGCCGGCCAAAGGAGCGAGGACGAACCGCGGAACTTCTTCAGCAGGGCCTCCACCTGATCTTTCACGGCTGCGGCGGCAGCCGCACAATGCTCATCAGCTACGGGCTCCAGCAGCTCGTCGAGGCGGGCATTGGGGTCGCGAAGGTGCAGATGGATGGAGACGCGCGTCAGCGCAGCTGAAGAAAGGACACGAGCCTCCGCCTCAGCCATAGGACCGATGCCCTCCACGACTTCCTCAAGCGCCTTCACCAAGTGGGGAAGCAGCTGAGCAGGGCCATCCTTGTCGGTGGTCAGCGGCTTCTCCAGGCCCTTCTCGTACAGTGACTTCAGCGCCACGCTGGACCACTTCTCAAGAAGCGAGAAGGCCTCGTGGTCTTCAGTCAGGACCTTCGCCTTGGCGTCGAGCTCGGCCTCCCTCATCTTCGCCTTCTGCTCCAGTTCCTCCAGTCGGCTGCGCTCCGTGGCCTATGCCTTTGTCAGCTCCCCCAGCTCGGCACTGTGACCCTTGATGGCATCCTCCCGAGCCTTCATCTCCTCCTCCTTCGCTTCACGGTCGCGTGCCTCCTTTGCGTGCTCATCACGCAGCCTCTTCAGCTTGTCCTCTAGCTCTCGGCAGCGGTCGTGGGCAGCCTCGGTGTCCTTCAGCACCGCCTCGCAATCGGCCGCAGCTCTGGCAGCGGCCTGCTTCCCCTGCCCGGAGGCCGCCGCGGCCTGGCTCAGCGACGCTCGAACAGCCGAGTCGGAGTGAAGCCAGCCTCAGGTCAGCTCCAAGCGCCCAGTCACTAGGTGCGGGTCCGCGCCCAGAAGGTCTTCCCGCAGCTTGGCCATCCCTGAGAAAACACGCCCCAAGGATACGGAGGGAGCAGAAGAATTCGGAGCCAGGGGAGCAGCAGGAGGAGGAGGCGACGTCGTTACGAGAGCCTGGAAGATCAAGGGCTTCGGAGCCCTTGGGACCTCATCAGCAGAGCCAGGTGCCGGCACTTTCAGAGTCGGCGGGGCCATGGGGGCTGGTTCATCCTACCGATGCTCCTCTTGTCCTCGTGAGGGCGACCGGGCCAGGGAGGTGCGAGTGCTATCGCCTCTCTTCTCCGTGGAAGGGGGCATGGCCGTGGCACCCTCCCTCCTCTTCTTCACTGAAGATGCCGGCCTGATCATCCGAGGGCGAATGTCAAAAAATAGCAAGTACAAGCAGCAACAAGACTAAGCTCAAAGCACTGCGACATAGTCCACCTTCCGCTTGGTTAGCCAGAAACCCGAAAGCGTCAGAGCCTGAGGAGTGGGCATGCGGGCTCCGAGAGCAGAAGAAGGTGCAGCGGAAGGGCCGGAGCCGGCCCTAGGCGACACCACGTCGGAGGCAGCATCGTGAGAGACCAGCGACGACCTACCCCTTGTCGGGATAGGGGGCAGTGCTACCTCTTGAGCACTGCGTTGGATTTCCTTGAAGAGGAAAGGATGATGCAGCAAAGTAGCGTAAGTATTTCCCTCAGTTTTTGAGAACCAAGGTATCAATCCAGTAGGTGGCTGTGCGGGAGTCGCTCGTACCTGCACAAAACAAATAAGTCCTCGCAACCAACGCGATAAGGGGTTGTCAATCCCTTCACGGTCACTTACAAGAGTGAGATCTGATAGATATAATAGGATAATATTTTTGGTATTTTTGTGATAAAGATGCAAAGTAAAATAAAAGCAAAGTAAAAAGCAAAGGAAATAACTAAGTATTGGAAGATTAATATGATGAAGATAGCCCGGGAGCCATAGGTTTCACTAGTGGCTTCTCTCAAGAGCATAAGTATTTTACGGTGGGTGAACGAATTACTGTTGAGCAATTGACAGAACTGAACATAGTTATGAGAATATCTAGGTATGATCATGTATATAGGCATCACGTCCGAGACAAGTAGACCGACTCCTGCCTGCATCTACTACTATTACTCCACTCATCGACCGCTATCCAGCATGCATCTAGAGTATTAAGTTCATGAAAACACAAAATAGAGTAACGCCTTAAGCAAGATGACATGATGTAGAGGGATAAATTCATGCAATATGATAAAAAAAACCATCTTGTTATTCTCGATGGCAACAATACAATACGTGCCTTGCTGCCCCTACTGTCATTGGGAAAGGACACCGCAAGATTGAACCCAAAGCTAAGCACTTCTCCCATTACAAGAAAGATCAATCTAGTAGGCCAAACCAAACTGATAATTCTAAGAGACTTGCAAAGATAACCAATTATACATAAAAGAATTCAGAGAAGATTCAAATATTTTTCATAGATAATCATGATCATAAACCCACAATTCATCGATCTCAACAAACACACCGCAAAAAGAAGATTACATCGAATAGATCTCCACAAGAGAGGGGGAGAACATTGTATTAAGATCCAAAAAGAGAGAAGAGGCCATCTAGCTAATAACTATGGACCCGAAGGTCTGAGGTAAACTACTCACACTTCATCGAAGAGGCTATGGTGTTGATGTAGAAGCCCTCCGTGATGGATGCCCCCTCCGGCGGAGCTCCGAAACAGGCCCCAAGATGGGATCTCGTGGATATAGAAGATTTCGGCGGTGGAATTAGGTTTTTGGCTCCGTCCCTGATCGTTTGGGGGTACGTAGGTATATATAGGAGGAAGGAGTACGTCGGTGGAGCAACAGGGGGCCCACGAGGGTGGACGGCGTGCCTGGGGGGGAGGCGCGCCTCCCTACCTCGTGACTTCCTCCTTTATTTCCTGACGTAGGGTCCAAGTCTCCTGGATCATGTACGTTCCGAAAATCACGTTCCCGAAGGTTTCATTCCGTTTGGACTCCGTTTGATATTCCTTTTTTGCGAAACTCTGAAATAGGCAAAAAAACAGCAATTCTGGGTTGGGCCTCCGGTTAATAGGTTAGTACCAAAAATAATATAAAAGTGGATAATAAATCCCAATAATGTCCAAAACAGTAGATAATATAGCATGGAGCAATCAAAAATTATAGATACGTTGGAGACATATCAAGCATCCCCAAGCTTAATTCCTGCTCGTCCTCGAGTAGGTAAATGATAAAAAAGATAATTTTGATGCGGAGTGCTACTTGGTATAATTTTAATGTAATTCTTCTTAATTGTGGTATGAATATTCAGATCCGAAAGATTCAAGATAAAAGTTCATATTGACATAGAAATAAAATACTTCAAGCATACTAATTAAGCAATTATGTCTTCTCAAAATAACATGGCCAAAGAAAGTTCATCCCTACAAAGTCATATAGTTTAGTCATGCTCCATTTTCGTCACACAAGAATGCTCTCATCATCCACAACCCCGATGACAAGCCAGGCAATTGTTTCATACTTTAGTAATCTCAAACCTATAAACTTTCACGCAATATATGAGCGCGAGCCATGGACATAGCACTATGGGTGGAATAGAATATGATGATGGGGGTTATGTGGAGAAGACAAAAAAGGAGTAAGTCTCACATCAACAAGGCTAATCAATGGGCTATGGAGATGGCCATCGATTGATGTTAATGCAAGGAGTAGGGATTGCCATGCAACAGATGCACTAGAGCTATAAATGTATGAAATCTCAACAAAAGGAACTAAGTGGGTGTGCATCCAACTCGCTTGCTCGTGAAGACCTAGGGCACTTGAGGAGGCCCATTGTTGGAATATACAAGCCGAGTTCTATAATGAAAAATTCCCACTAGTATATGAAAGTGAAAAAACAAAAGACTCTCTATCATGAAGATTATGGTGCTACTTTGAAGCACAAGTGTGGCAAAGGATAGTAGCATTGTCCCTTCTCTCTTTTTCTCTCTTTTTTTGGGCCTTCTCTTCTTTTTTTAATTACTCACTTGGGACAATGTTCTAGAAAATGATGATCATCACACTTCTATTTATTTACAACTCAATGATTACAACTCGATGCTAGAACAAAAGATGACTCTATATGAATGCCTCCGGTGGTGTACCGGGATATGCAATGAACCAAGAGTGACATGTATGAAAGAATTATGAACGGTGGCTTTGCCACAAATACTATACCAAATACATGATCATGCTAAGCAATATGACAATGATGAATGTGTCATGATAAACGGAATGGTGGAAAGTTGCATGGAAATATGTCTCGGAATGGCTATGGAAATGCCATAATAGGTAGGTATGGTGGCTGTTTTGAGGAAGATATAAGGAGGTTTATGTGTGAAAGAGTGTATCATATCACGGGGTTTGGATGCACCGGCGAAGTTTGTACCAACTCTCAATGTGAGAAAGGGAAATGCACGGTACCGAAGAGGCTAGCAATGATGGAAGGGTGAGAGTGCATATAATACATGGACTCAACATTAGTCATAAAGAACTCACATACTTATTGCAAAAATCTACAAGTCATCAAAAACCAAGCACTACGCGCATGCTCCTAGGGGGATAGATTGGTAGGAAAAGACCATCGCTCATCCCCGACCGCCACTCATAAGGGGACAATCAAAGAACACCTCGTGTTTCAAATTTGTTACCACGTTTACCATACGTGCATGCTATGGGACTTGCAAACTTCAACACAAGTATTTCTCAAATTCACAACTACTCAACTAGCACGACTTTGATATTATTACCTCCATATCTCAAAACAATCATCAAGCATCAAACTTCTCTTAGTATTCAAAACACTCGTAAGAATTTTTTAACGAATCTTGAATACCTAGCATATTAGGATTATTTAAGCAAATTACCATGATATTTAAGACTCTCAAAATAATCTAAGTGAATCATGAGAGATCAATAGTTTCTATAAAACAAATCCACCAACATGCTCTAAAAGATATATAATTCAAGTAGTACAGCAAAAATATATAACTCAAAAGATATAAGTGAAGCACATAGAGTATTCTTAAAAAATTCCAAATCATGTATGGCTCTCTCAAAAGGTGTGTACAGCAAGGATGATTGTGGTAAACTAAAAAGCAAAGACTCAAATCATACAAGACGCTCCAAGCAAAACACATATCATGTTGTGAATAAAAATATAGCTCCAAGTAAAGTTACCGATAGAAGTAGACGAAAGAGGGGATGCCTTCCGGGGCATCCCCAAGCTTCGGCTTTTAGGTGTCCTTAGATTATCTTGGGGGTGCCATGGGCATCCCCAATCTTAGGCTCTTGCCACTCCTTGTTCCATAATCCATTAAATCTTTACCCAAAACTTGAGAACTTCACAACACAAAACTTAAAGTAGAAAATCTCGTGAGCTCCGTTAGCGAAAGAGAACAAAAGACCACTTCAAGGTACTGTAATGAACTCATTCTTTATTTATATTGGTGTTAAACCTACTGTATTCCAACTTCTCTATGGTTTATAAACTATTTTACTAGCCATAGATTCATCAATATAAGAAAACAACACATGAAAAACAGAATCTGTCAAAAACAGAACAGTCTGTAGTAATCTGTAACTAGCGCAAGATCTGGAACCCCAAAAATTCTAAAATAAATTTCTGGACATGAGGAATTTATCTATTAATCATCTTAAAAAAGAATTAACTAAATATCACTTTCCAAATAAAAATGGCAGCGCTTCTCGTGAGCGCTAAAGTTTCTGTTTTTTACAGCAAGATAACAAGACTTTCCCCAAGTCTTCCCAACGGTTCTACTTGGCACAACCACTAATTAAACAAAAAAACACAACCAAAAGAGACGCTAGTTAAATTATTTATTACTAAACAGGAGCAAAAAGCAATTAATAAAAATAAAATTGGGTTGCCTCCCAACAAGCGCTATCGTTTAACGCCCCTAGCTATGCATAAAAAGCAAGGATAGATCTAGGTATTGCCATCTTTGGTAGGCAATCCATAAGTGGCTCTCATAATAGATTCATAAGGTAATTTAACTTTCTTTCTATGAAAGTGTTCCATGCCTTTCCTTAACGGAAATTGGAATCTAATATTTCCTTCCTTCATATCAATAATTGCACCAATCGTTTTAAGGAATGGTCTACCAATGATAATAGGACATGAAGGATTGCAATCTAAGTCAAGAACAATAAAATCTATGGGCACATAATTCTTATTTGTGACAATAAGATCATCATTGATTCTTCCCATTGGTTTGTTAATAGTGGAATCCACAAGGTGCAAGTTTAAAGATCAATCATCAAAATCACGGAAACCTAACAAATCACACAAAGTCTTTGGAATCGTGGAAACACTAGCACCCAAATCACATAAAGCATAGAACTCATGATCTTTAATATTAATTTTAATAGTTGGTTCCCACTCATCATAAATTTTTCTAGGGATAGAAACTTCCAACTCAAGTTTTTCTTCATAAGATTGCATCAAGGCATCAATGATATGTTTAGTAAACGCTTTATTTTGACTATAAGCACGAGGGGAATTTAGCACGGATTGCAACAAGGAAATACAATCAATCAAAGAGCAATTTTCATAATTAAATTCGTTGAAATCCAAAATAGTGGGTTTAGCAAAATCTAGGGTTTTAGTTTCTTCAATCCCACTTTTATCAAATTTAGCATCAAGATCTAAAGACTCCGAATTTTTGGAACGCCTTCTAGGTATAGGTGGATCATATTCAGTCCCATCATTACCAAGATTCATATTGCAAAACAAAGATTTGATAGGGGACACATCAATAACTTTTAGATCTTCATCTTTATTTTCATAGGAACTAGAAGAACACACTCTTATAAAGGCATCTTTCTTAGCACGCATCCCAGCGGTTCTTTCTTTACACTCATCAATGGAAATTCTCATGGCTTTGAGAGACTCATTGATATCATGCTTAGGAGCAATAGATCTAAGCTTTAAATAATCAACATCAAGAGAAATTCTATCAACGTTCCTAGCCAAATCATCAACTTTAAGCAATTTCTCTTCAAGCAAAGCATTGAAATTCTTTTGTGAATTCATAAATTCCTTAACACTATTCTCAAATTCAGAGGGCATCTTATTGAAATTTCTATAAGAGTTGTTGTAGGAATTTCCATAATTATTAGAGGGATTACTAGGATAAGGCTTAGGATTAAAGTTTCCTCTATACGTGTTGTTACCAAAATTATTCCTACCAACAAAATTCACATCCATAGATTCATTATTGTTCTCAATCAAAGTAGACAAGGGCATATCATTAGGATCAGAAGAAACACTCTTACTAGCAAATAATTTCATAAGTTCATCCATCTTTCCACTCAAAACATTAATTTCTTCTATCGCATGCACCTTTTTATTAGCAGATCTTTCAGTATGCCATTGAGAATAATTAACCATAATATTATCTACGTGTTTAGTAGCTTCTCCTAAAGTGATTTCCATAAAAGTGCCTCCTGATGCCGAATCTAAAAGATTTCTATAAGCAAATTCAATCCGGCATAAAAAATTTGTATAATCATCCACAAATTCAAACCATCATTAGGGCAATTATGTATCATTAATTTCATCCTCTCCCAAGCTTGTGCAACATGTTCATGATCAAGTTGCTTAAAATTCATAATATTGTTTCTAAGGGAGATGATCTTAACGGAGGAAAATACTTAGAGATAAAAGCATCTTTGCACTTGTTCCAAGAATCAATACTATTTTTAGGCAAAGACGAAAACCAAGCTTTATCACGATCTCTAAGTGAAAAAGGAAATAGCTTCAACTTAACAATATCGTTGTCCACATCTTTCTTATTTTGCATATCACACAAATCAACGAAGCTATTTAGATGGGTAGCGGCATCTTCACTAGGAAGGCCGGAAAACGGATCTTTCATGACAAGATTCAGCAAAGCGGCATTAATTTCACAAGATTCAGCATCGGTAAGAGGAGAAATCAGAGTGCTAATAAAATAATTGTTGTTGGTATTGGTAAAGTCACACAATTTCGTGTTATCTTGAGCCATCGTGACAAGCAAGCAATCCAACACACAAGCGAACAAAAAGCAAGCGGGCAAAAAGAGGCAAATAGAGAAAGAGAGGGAGGATAGAGAGAGGGCAAATAAAACAGCAAGGGTGAGGTGGGGGAGAGGAAAACGAGAGGCAAATGGAAAAATATGTAATACGGGAGATAAGGGTTGTGATGGGTACTTGGTATGTTGACTTTTGCGTAGACTCCCCGGCAACAGCGACAAAAATGGCTCGTTGTTGGGAGTCAAATCTTGACTTGCACGAACCTCCCCGGCAACGGTGCCAGAAATCTTCTTGCTACCACTTGAGCACTGCGTAGGATTTCCTTGAAGAGGAAAGGATGATGCAGAAAAGTAGCGTAAGTATTTCCCTCAGTTTTTGAGAACCAAGGTATCAATCTAGTAGGAGGCTGTGCGCGAGTCCCTCGTACCTGCACAAAACAAATAACTCCTCGCAACCAACGCGATAAGGGGTTGTCAATCCCTTCGCGGTCACTTACGAGAGTGAGATCTGATAGATATAATAGGATAATATTTTGGTATTTTTGTGATAAAGATGCCAAGTAAAATAAAAGCAAATTAAAAAAGCAAAGGAAATAACTAAGTATTGGAAGATTAATATGATGAAGATAGACCCGGGGGCCATAAGTTTCACTAGTGGCTTCTCTCAAGAGCATAAGTATTTTACAGTGGGTGAACGAATTACTATTGAGCAATTGATAGAATTGAGCATAGTTATGAGAATATCTAGGTATGATCATGTATATAGGCATCACGTCTGAGACAAGTAGACCGACTCCTGTCTGCATCTACTACTATTACTCCACTCATCGACCGCTATCCAGCATGCATCTAGAGTATTAAGTTCATGAAAACAGAGTAACGCCTTAAGCAAGATGACATGATGTAGAGGGATAAATTCATGCAATATGATAAAAAAACCTTCTTGTTATCCTCGATGGCAACAATACAATACGTGCCTTGCTGCCCCTACTATCACTGGGGAAGGACACCCCGCAAGATTGAACCCAAAGCTAAGCACTTCTCCCATTGCAAGAAAGGTCAATCTAGTAGGCCAAACCAAACTGATAATTCGAAGAGACTTGCAAAGATAACCAATCATACATAAAAGAATTCAGAGAAGATTCAAATATTGTTCATATATAATCTTGATCATAAACCCACAATTCATCGATCTCAACAAACACACCGCAAAAAGAAGATTACATCGAATAGATCTCCACAAGAGAGGGGGAGAACATTGTATTGAGATCCAAAAAGAGAGAAGAAGCCATCTAGCTAATAACTATGGACCTGAAGGTCCAAGGTAAACTACTCACACTTCACCGGAGAGGCTATGGTGTTGATGTAGAAGCCCTCCGTGATGGATGCCCCCTCCGGCGGAGCTCCGGAACAGGCCCCAAGATGGGATCTCGTGGATACAGAAGGTTGCTGCTGTGGAATTAGGTTTTTGGCTCCGTCCTTGATCGTTTGGGGGTACATGGGTATATATAGGAGGAAGGAGTATGTTGGTGGAGCAAAGGGGGGCCCACGAGGGTGGA
>NC_041384.1:255207282-255217202 GCF_002162155.2 Triticum dicoccoides | reverse complement strand
GGCGCGCCCCCTACCTCGTGGCTTCCTCCTTTAATTCTTGACGTAGGGTCCAAGTCTCCTGGATCATGTTCGTTCTTAAAATCACTTTCCCGAAGGTTTCATTCCATTTGGACTCCGTTTGATATTCCTTTTCTGTGAAACTCTGAAATAGGCAAAAAACAGCAATTCTAGGCTGGGCCTCCGGTTAATAGGTTAGTCCCAAAAATAATATAAAAGTGGATAATAAAGCCCAATGATGTCCAAAACAGTAGATAATATAGCATGGAGCAATAAAAAATTATAGATACGTTGGAGACGTATCAGGCAGCTCCCTCACCTCCTGGCGGGCGACGACCTCGGCATCGTCTGGAAGGGTGCGGAGGATGTCAGCCTTGCTCAAGGGGGAGTTCTCCCTCATTACCTCGGGGATCTCCTCCGATTCTTCCTCCTCCTCTTCCTCCCCGCGGGACTCGTCAGAAGACACCCCCACCGACTTTGGTGTTGCGGAGGCCCCAGCGAGCACCAGCGGCACCAGTCTGCGTGCATCAAAGGTCGGCCTGGAGGCAACCAATTTCTCCCAGACCTTGCGATGGAACAAAGGAAGAAAGGCGCTCGGCGGGTACCCCTGGTTGTCCCCAACCAAGTGGTGCAGGACTGCAGTCAGCTCGTCATCAGGCAGACCCGCCGGGCCCAGACGAACCTTGTCCTCTTCATCTCCAATCTTCCACAAAGGACATGTGCACGCCTGGAGTGGAGCAACGCGTAGCATCAAGAATTCCCTCAGGAGCATGACCCCCGTCACCTTGGACGCTTTCGCATTGCCCGGCTTCAAATCGGCCTTCATCTGCTCCAACACCGACATCGCTTGCTCATCAGTGAGATGTGCACGAGACCACCCCTTGTCAGATTGGGGCGCCTTCGTCGGCAGTTCCAAGCGTGGATGAGCTCAATTGGCATTCATAATGACCCATTTGGCCCTGATGTTGTCGACCCTCTTCCCGGTGTTTGAGATCGAGTTGGACTGGCCGGCTGCGATGAAATTGGCGCACCCGGAGATGTGGCCACCGGAGACATGGAGGAAGAAGAAGTGGCGCAGCAGTGCCACGGACGGCATCACGCCCAGGTACGCCTCGTAGTAATAGGCGAAGATAGACAGAAGAAGAACAGAATTGGGATGGAGATGCAGCGCCTGCAGCCCAAAGTGGTCAAGGACCTCGAAGAAGAAGTCAGAGAAAGGGGAACCAACCCGGCGGCGATGCTGCTCGTGAAGAAAGGGAAGAAGGTGCTTCCCTCAGGCTCCGTCTTGTCAGAGGCAAGCCGAAGCTCCGTCTTTCCCCTCTCGTTGCTCGCCCCCGCCGTCAGCAAGCGCGTGGCGGCTAGGCTCTTCTCTGTAACAGTGGGCGCGTCAAGGACTAGCTCGTACCAGGCCGGCGCCGAGGAGGACTTGACCTTGCCGGCGCCATTGGACGCGAATGTGGAGCGAACTCGAGTTGCGTCTGGAAGTTTCAGTAACAAGGAGCGAGAAAGGGGATCTGGAGCGAGGCGAGGAAGAAGCAATGAAGGCAAGCACTGTCTAAGCTGGCCTTTTTGTCAAGTTGTGCAGTTGTGGAGGCAGCATGGGGAAGCAGAGACGCCCACGTCCAATCAACCGCCATGCATTAGCCGAGGCCGCAGGCTTTTGGGGCCCGCGGCGCTCCGCGCTTGACCCTTTGTCTTCGCCTCGAAGCCAAGCCCGAGCGTGCCTTGGGCCCAGGGGCTACTGTCGGTGTTCTGGGAATGGGGGTCCCCAGACTATACTGCCTGGGGCCCACGACATGGCTGGGCTGGCAGGTTTGTACGGCCCATCTTCATCGACAAGACATTCAAGACACTCGCGAGGGGCCAAGCCTCATGGGGCGGATGATGCAAGACCTCCTCAAGTGCGGCCTCGCCAGGCAGGCTCACGAGGGGCGGAGAGATCATGGCAAGGCAAAACTCGCAAGGCCCTCGTGACGTGAGCCATGACGATCGAGACCAGGCGGGCACAAGGCGGGCACCAGCGCGCGCAGCGTCCTTGTTTCCTCTTTGGTGCTAAGGGGGCAAGCGTGGGCGCGGAGTACCGAGGCATCAAGAAAAGGTTTCCATATTGGTGCAACGAGACCAGGACCAGAAGGATGACAAGACCGAGGTCACCATGGAGCCCAAGACGGCGTCATCACCAGAGCCTTTTACAGGCAAAGACCACCTTTTGTCAGGATAGCTTGTACTAGTTGTCCTCTTTCGAATTGGCCATTGTTGGACCCCTTCCCACTCAATATTTGAGGAGAGGACCAGGGCCTATATAAGTAGAACTAGCCACCACCATGGGGGGCATTGGATCGACACCATCACAAGTCGGCAGCTGATTCCGATCCTCACACACACAAGCACACCAAACACAAGAACACCACGACCTCAGGAGGCTGTTCTTACCCTTGTACTGTTCATCATTAGCCCAATAGGCAATCCACCACCACCACACTAGAGTAGGGTATTACACCACAACGGTGGCCTGAACCAGTATAAATCTCGTGTGTTTCTGTGTTGAGAGTTCATTGTGTTCGTCTGCGAGATCTTAGAGAGCTAGGGCATGGATCAATAGGGAGAAAACTTTCACGCGCACCCCAATTTTGAACCTCAAGGGCCTGCCGGAACCCCAGATCTGACATAAATGGCTTCTTCCTCTGGCCGGTGTTGGAGCCACTAAATCCGGCATTGACCGTCGTGTCATCGGTATTGTCACTGTTGCTTCGACGCTTGTGTCTGTTGCGTCGGGGCTTGCCGTTGCTATTTCTGGCTTCGGAGGTGCCAGGTTCACTTGCATTATTGTTGCTACGTGCTAGCCAGCTATCTTTGCATGCGCAAAGGCGGGTCATAAGTGTCGTGAGGGCTGCCATGGACTTCGATTTTTCTTGGCCGAGGTTTCGGGCGAGCCATTCGTCGCGGATGCCATGCTTAAAGGCCACTAGGGCTTCTGCATCCGGACAGTCAATGATCTGATTCTTTTTAGTTAGGAACCTAGTCCAGAATTTCCTGGCTGACTCTCCGGGCTGTTGAACTATGTGACTTAAGTCATCGGCATCCAGAGGTCGAACGTATGTACCTTGGAAGTTGTCGCGGAAGGCATCTTCCAAGTCCTCCCAGCTGCCAATGGAGTTTTCTGGCAGGCTATTTAACCAGTGCCGAGCTGGTCCCTTGAGTTTTAAAGGGAGGTATTTGATGGCATGAAGATCATCGCCGCGGGCCATATGAATATGGAGAAGAAAGTCTTCAATCCATACCGCGGGATCTGTTGTTGCATCGTATGATTCGATATTCATAGGTTTAAACCCTTCTGAGAATTCATGCTCCATTACTTCATTAGTGAAGTAGAGGGGGTGTGCGGCTCCTCTATATTGGGCCAAGTCGCGACATATCTCGGATGGAGTCCGTCTGCGGTTTTCGGCCCGGACGTGGTTATGCTTGTCACGTCCGGCTAGATAGCCGTCGTCGCGCGTCGGGGCACGCCCCCGTGATCCGTAGATTGATCTGGTCTAGCCTGCTCTATTTTTCAGGTCGTGCCGCAGGTCATATGTATATCCCCGAGCTGTTGTGTCTCTACCTTTAGGGCGAGGTAGTATGGGCTGGTGTTCGGCTTGAGTTGTCGTTTTGTCCCAGCCACATGGTAGTCGGTTAGCCGTGTTACGAGCTGATGCTATGGGCTCAACTGCCTCGTCATCGAACTAAGGTAGCAGTTTACGCTTCGGGTAAATTTTGGTTGGGCGCTCGAGGCCGTATTCCTCGGCTAACAGGACATTAGTCCACCTATTGCTGAGTAGGTCTTGATCAGCTTGAAGCTGTTGCTGCTTCTTTTTCAGGCTCCTTGAAGTGGCAATTAGCTGACGCTTAAAGCGCTCTTGCTCGAGCAGTTCCTCAGACATGATAAAGTCTTCGTTGCTGAGGCTTACCTCATCCTTGGAGAGTGGAAGCTAATTATTGTCCTCCGAGTCTTCGTTTCCGGCCTATTCATCAGGGCTAACCTGACCATCTTCCTGATTGTCCTGTTCGGGGGTTGGCTCGATAGGGTCTTCTTGGTCTTCGATGTCATCTGGAGTATTGTTGTCTCTCATGATGGTATCGCTGTCTTTTCCACGGCATGATTTAGAGCGGCGCCGCTGACGTCGGCGCTTTGGCTGTATCTCAGGAGGTCTATCCTCGACCGGATCTTTATCATTATCGCTGTTACCCTCTTTGGGTGTATCCACCATGTACACATCATACGAACAGGTGGTCGTCCAGCGTCCGGTAAACGGCGGGTTTTGGGCCTGCTCTTCTCCGCATCGTCGTCCATACCGTCGATGTCTTCGGAGCCGTAATCGAGCATGTCAGTAAAGTCTTTGATAGTAGCTATGAAGTGGGTGGTGGGTGGGACGTAAAATTCCCCGCTCTCAGCCCCTAGTCCGGGCTGGGCATGGTTCGGGTGTTGCTCCTCTGTAATGACGAGGGATCACATCATGTCCGGAGCCTTGCTTAAAGGCGAGGCTTGACCAGGGAGAAGAGAGTCCGTGGAGTACGGCGAGGAGGAGACTCCTTGGCCGAGCTCACACGATGATGACTCCGTGGGTTCGGAGCCAGTGTCCGGAGAAGGGTCCGGCTTCATGATGGTTGCCAGCGACACTACTTCCTCCGGCTCTCCTGTACTGGACATAGTGGCCGCAGATAGTCCGGCGGGCTCAAGAATCTTGTCTTCGGACCTGGCAATGCGCTCCAGATCTAAGGCCAGAGCGGAGGTTGGGGTCGTGAACCCTTGGAAGATCAAGTATCCTCGGATGTCAGCGACATAGTCTAGGTTGCCAAAGCTAGTCTGGTGACCTGGGGCGTAGCTGTCGATCCGCTCCAGATGTCCAAGCGAGTTGGCCCGCAGTGCGAAGCCACCGAATATGAAGATCTGGCCGGGGAGAAAAACCTCCCCTAGGGCAGCATTATTGTAGATGACTAATGGGGCCATTGAACCTTCTGATGACGACACAGCGGAACTCTCAATGAAAGCACCAATGTCGGTGTCAAAACCGGTGGATATCGGGTAGGGGGTCCCGAACTATGCGTCTAAAGTTGATGGTAATAGGAGACAGGGGACACGATGTTTAAAATGTGGAATCCGGGGACTGTTACCGCAAAGCCACCCGATAAGCACAAGTAACATTGGTGGGAAATACTCAAATGGCTAGTCTCAATAGGAAAGTGACGCAAAATGGGCTATGGGGTTATGAATGCAATGGCAAGGGATAATGTACGAGAGTGTCATCGAGGTTACCACCCTTGCGTATGGTTGATAGTGTCAAAATGGTGAAGTAGTAGTCGTTGTCCATGACAAGACCTTGGTGAAGATGAGCGCGGTGATGTCAGTGTTGAACTGTCCCTAAGTAGCCAAAACACGTTAGGAAACGGAAACCGCAACTCAAATTCTCAATGAGCAAAGTGTCAAAAATTTCAGAGAGGGTAGCGTGTAAGTGATGGTGGTTGAGGAAAGCAGTGGTGCCTATGTGGGAATTCAGTGAGGGGGTACTGGAGTGGTGGTGTGGAAGAAGTAGTGGTGGCTAAAAATTTTTGAGGGCAAATTTCAGATTCGTCAGGTTTGGTCAGACGTCCGATATGGGATGGGCGACTGGTGGTAGTCGGACGTCTGGTAACTGCCAGATGTTCGGTGCCTTGGCGATTTCGAGCTGCAGGATGAACTAGGGTTTGTGGGGACAGAAAAAAATTTGTTAGAATTGGACGAATTTGTGGATGGAATTGAGATAAAACATGGGGGAAAGCTAGATGTACTCGTGGCAAAGCAAATCCATGGATCAAATCCAACAAAACTTCATCATACCAACAAATCACAAAAAATTGGGGCTATTTTTGGTGAAGATTTTCAGAATTGGGACAAAATCAACAAAATTAGGCTAGAAAAAGATGGGTGGGGACTCCAAATTCATGATCAACTTTGGCTCATGATACCAATATGATGTAGGGTGGAAACCTAGGGGCCGATCTTTCACGATTAGGAGGGCGATTACCGAAGAACATGACGAACACACGAAAAACACAAGGGGGAAAACTAGTGGAGACACTCAAATTAACTTGATCAAATCACACATGTGCTAGACCCAAGAAAACAAGAGGTCACAAAGATCCAAATACAACAAATGAAGGATACAATGTAACACCCACAATGCGGCTATATCTCCCACGTGTCGGGGCACGACTTAGAGTAATAGCCGCATGGTAGGCTTGTCGCAAGAGGGGTAATCTTCACACATCCCATGTACTGAATAAGGAAGGGATAAAGAGTTGGCTTACAACCGCCACTTCATACAAATACAACTTAAACATACATCATTAGAGTACAATCAAGGTCCGACTACAGAACCAAAATAAAAGAAGACAACCCCAAATGATAGATCCCTGATCGTCCCAACTGGGCTCCACTACTGATCACCGGAAAAGAAACAAAACAACGATCAAGATCTTCATTGAGCTCCCACTTGAGCTAGGTTGCGTCACCTGCACTGGTATCATCGGCACCTGCAACTGTTTGGAAGTATCTGTGAGCCACGAGGATTCAGCAATCTCACACCCGCGAGATCAAGACTATTTAAGCTTAAGGGTAGGAAAGGGTTGTGAGGTGGAGCTGCAGCAATGTAACACCCCGGTGTAATGATGCTATAGTAACCCCTGGGGTTAAGTTAATCTTTTTGCTAAACATGTGCCTGATCATTATTGTCTGATGTTCTTTCAAATTCCAGTTGAATTCAAAATGCTGTGACATGAAAACTAAAATGTTCATCATGTGGATAATATTCTTCTGGTAATATTGGTGGTGAACCAACATTTTTGCAAAGGGTTTAAGTGGCCTAAACTACCTAAAACAGTGGCCTAAGCAATAAATTAAATGCCCTTTTTAATTTATAAAATTGGCAACTATTCCAAAATCCTCACAACCTTTTGTGGCAATGCACAATAATTCTAGGAATTTGTTTTGGCCCGTGGCATAATTTTGCAAGGTCATTTTTGGCTAAAAGGAAAATGCAAAAGCTACTGAAAATAAAAAGGGAAAAAGAAAAAGAAAAAGGAAAGCAGAGAGGAGAGAGAGAAAGCCCCTGGCCTCCCCTTGGGCTTCTGTGACGCCCCCGATTCAATCGTACACTAATCATACACGCAAACGTGTACGATCAAGATCAGGGACTCACGGGAAGATATCACAACACAACTCTACAAATAAAATAAGTCATACACGCATCATATTACAAGCCAGGGGCCTCGAAGGCTCGAATACAAGAGCTCGATCATAGACGAGTCAGGGGAAGCAACAATATCTGAGTACAGACATAGATAAACAAGTTGCCATAAGATAGCTAGCACAAACTGGGATACAGATCGAAAGAGGCGCATGCCTCCTGGCTGTGACCCTCCTAAACTACTCCTGGTCATCATGAGCAGGCTGCACGTAGTAGTAGGCACCTCCCGAGTAGTAGTAGTCGTCATCGACTGTGGCGTATGGCTCCTGGGCTCGAACGTCTGGTTGCAGCAATCGGGTATAGAGAGGAGGAAAAGAGGGAGCAAAGCAACCGTGAGTACTCATCCAAAGTACTCGCAAGCAAGGAGCTACACTACATATGTATGCATTGGTATCAAATGGAATAACGGTATCATATGTGGACTGAACTGTAGAATGCCGGAATAAGAGGGGGATAGCTAGCCCTATCAAAGACTACGCTTCTGGTAACCTCCATCTTGCAGCAGGAGAATAGAGTAGATGGTAAGTTCACCAAGTAGCAACGCATAGCATAATCCTAACCGATGATCCTCCCCTCGTAGCCTTGTGAGAGAGCGATCACCGGTTGTATCTGGCACTTGGAAGGGTGTGTTTTATTAAGTATCTGGTTCTAGTTGACATAAGTTCAAGGTACAACTCCGGGTCGTCCTTTTACCGAGGGACACGGCTATTCGAATAGATCAACTTCCCTGCAGGGGTGCACCACATTTCCCAACACGCTCGATCCCCTTTGTCTGGACACACTTTTCTGGGTCATGTCCGGCCTCGAAAGATCAACACGTCGCAGCCCTACCTAGGCACAATAGAGAGGTCAGCACGCCGGTCTAAATCCAATGGTGCAGGGGTCTGGGCTCATCGCCCTTTGCACACCTGCACGTTGCGAACGCGGCCGGAGAGCCGACTTAGCAACCTCCATTTCAAAGGAAGTTGCATTACGCGATCCAACCCGGCGCGTGCCGCTCAGTCGCTGGCGTCACGAAGGCTTCGGCTGATACCACGACGTCGAGTGCCCATAACTGTCCCCACGTAGATGGTTAGTGCGTATAGGCCAGTGGCCAGACTCAGATCAAATACCAAGATCTCGTTAAACGTGTTATGTTGAAATAACCGCGAACGCCGACCAGGGCCAGGCCCACCTCTCTCCTTGGTGGTCTCAACCTTCTCTGTCGCTCCGCCACAAAGTAACAGTCGGGGGCCATCGGGAACCCAGGCCCACCTCTACCGGGATGGAGCCACCTGCCCCTTCAGCCCCCAACTCCGAACAGTATCATAAGTAATGTACAAAATAAAGTAGATAGCATATGCCCGTGATCACCTCCCGAAGTGATCACGGCCCAGTAGTATGGCACGGGAGACGGACAAGAATGTAGGGCCACTGATGATAAACTAGCATCCTATACTAAGCATTAGGATTGCAGGTAAAGGTAACAACAGTAGTAGCAAGGACAGGCTATGCATCAGGATAGGATTAACGGAAAGCAGTAACATGCCACACTACTCTAATGCAAGCAGTAGAGAGAAGAGTAGGCGATATCTGGTGATCAAGGGGGGCTTGCCTGGTTGCTCTGGCAAGAAGGACATGTCTTCAACACCGTAGTCGTTCTGGGTAGCAGCGGCGTCGGTCTCGGTTTCTAGCGAGAGAAGAGGCGGAAGAAAAAATAAATACAATGCAAACAAATGCATGACGATGCATGACATGACAAAGCGTGATGCTAGGTGTGCCCAATCGCGGTAGTAGGTGATACCGACGAAGGGGGAGATCATCCGGGAAAGTATCCCCAGTGTTCTGCGTTTTCGGACAAAGGAACCGGAGGGGGAGAGTTGCGAGTTCGATATGCTAGGGGCGTGTGGTGGACGAACGGGCTGCGTATCCGGACTCGTCTCGTCGTTCTGAGCAACTTTCATGTAGAAAGTATTTTCATCTGAGCTACGGTTTAATTTATATTGATTTTAAAAGATTTAAATCATTTTTAGCATTTATCTAATTATTTTAATTCGAAATTTGGATTTATGACATCAGCATGATGTCATGCTGACGTCAGTAGTCAACAGGTGTTGACTGGGTCAATCTGACGGTGGGTCCCGCATGTCATAGACTCATAGTAATTAAACAGGGATAATTAGCTTTAACTAAATGATTAGGTTAATCTAATCTGATTTAATTAATTAATTAATTAACATTTTAATTATTATATTTATTATTTATTTTTCTTTTCTTTTTTCTTAAAAACGTTCTGGTCGTGGGGCCCCCCTGTTATAGGCACAGGGGGCCTTAACGGGTTTTCGGCGCTGGGGCGACGGTTGTCGCCCGAACGGGCGCGGTTGCGGGCGCCGGGTCGCCTGGACACGGGCGCGCTGTCTTGCCGGCAGCCATGGCGGGGCACGACGCCGGCCATGGAAGGGAACGGGCCGCGGCGGATGCGGCGGCAGGGGTGATAGCTGGGGCGGCCGGAGGTGGGATGGAGAGGGCTGGCGAGAGCGGCGACAGTGGGCGCAAGGTGAGCACGGCCATGGCGCCGGGGGCCTGGGAGGCAAGGGGGGAAACGAGGTCAGGCCGGTGCGGCGACGACCGAAGAAAACCCTGGCAGCGGCGGGCGAAGAGGGGCGCCGTAGAGCAGCGGAA
>NC_041384.1:255199228-255207012 GCF_002162155.2 Triticum dicoccoides | reverse complement strand
CCGGGCGCGGTCGGCAACGGAGTCGAGCAAGGAGGGGGGGTGGCGCGGTCGTGCGGCTGCAGGTGCGGCGAGCGGAGCGGCTATGGCGGGGCTTCGCCCGAGGGAGGGGGGAGGAGGCGAGGCTCACATTGAGGAGCCAGGACGGGGCAGCGTGTGTCAAGGAGGATGACGGGGACGATGGCGGAGAGGATAAGCAGGCCGGCGGGGAAGTCCGGCGCGGCGGCGTGGGCTCCTGGCGACGACGGACGAAGGCGAGGCGGCGACGGGGTTGGCACCATCGACGGTGCACGGCGACAGAGGCGAAGGGATCGGGCGAGGAGCTCCTCTCCGGTGTGCGTGTCTGTGTGTGTTGTGTGGTGGCGGCGGGTGAGCGAGAGAGGTGGGGATCGTGCGGGGAGTGGGGTGATGGGCTAGGGTTCGATGGTGGGGAGGCCATATAGGCCAGGGCGACTGGGCCGGCCAGCTGGGCCGGCTTTGGCCAGCTGGGCCATTCGGTCCAGTGGAGGGGGGGCCTTTTCAATACTTTTATTTATTTTTGTTTTACTTTTCTTTTCTCTTTTTATTTATTTTGTTTCTTCACTTTTTATTTATCTTTCTTTTACTGTTTTATATTTTATTTTAGTTTTGTAAAATAAAAAATGAACCCGAAATTTGTGTTACCACTAAACGCACTACCACAAAAATTTCGACCCCTAATAAAATAGTTTAACATTTTATAAATTGTAAAATGCATTTATTTAATTGTTTATGCTGGTGTTTAAATTATTTTAGTGCATTTAAATACTTCATAAAAGTGTGGTTTCTCTATCATTATTACCTATGCACTATCTGGTTCACTCCTTACATTTTAGTTTTAATATTCGAAAAAAATTTATTGTTTGCTGGATTTGAATTTGAATTGGTTTCGAACTAACACGAGATTAGCGACAGTAATCGAAGTGACGTGGCATATTTAGCAGAGGTTTACTGTAGCTTGATTATCCAGACGTCACAGCTTCGGCCCATCCCAGTAGGCCAGCCCAACTTCCCCCCACCACCACCATAGTCGCCTTCCCTGTTCCTGCGACCGCATCGCTACAGGGGTCATCGCCGCCCGACCACCTCGCCGTCGACGACGAGGGGGAGGATAAGGCCGCCCCGACGCCTCAGGCTCCCTCCCCACTCGCCCACTTGCTCTCTCTGCCTCTCCCTCTCCCCACCAGTGCCCCCGCTCGCTTCCTCTCCCCCGGTTCCCCATCCACGCCTGAGCGCGGTCGTCGCCGTCCTCCGTCGTTGCCGCGGCCACCGGCCACCCCGCGTCTCGCCGGCACGTCCACGAGACGCATAGTCCTCGCCTACACCCTCTGCACCAACCAGAGTGAGAAGGGAGCCACCACCGCGAGCCCGACGACCCCTTCTTCCTCCTGCGGCCGTCTTCGTCTCCGAAGCCGATTCGCCGCCGTTGGTCTTCCCCGAGCACACTGCCACCTCCCTACGGCTCCCGGTGAGCCATCGCATCTTTCCCCTCTCTTTCCCGAACCTTTCCGCCGCCGTAGCCCCTCCTCCACGTTGAGCCCGAACGCGGCTCCGCGCGAGCTCGTCAAAGGCGTAGCCACGGCAACCATAGGGTCCCGTGCGTGCGACCATCGCGCTCACCGCACTGCGTAGGCCTCATCTAGCTGCTTGGGTTGCCCGCAAGCGCACCCCAGCCCCGTTCCCGACGACGGCCGAATTCCGGTGTCCGCCTCGCCGCTCGCCGTCGACGTCCCCGACCTCCACAGCCTCTGCCACCACCCCAGATCGCCTCGTCGTCGTCTTCTCATTCGAACGAGCCTGACCACGCTAAAAACGGTGTCCCATAGCACTGTTTCCGTCGAGCAACCATACGCGCCGCCGCCTCTGCTCATCGCCGGCGACGATTCCGTCCAAGTCCGGCCGCGCTACCGCCACCACTTGACGCGCGACACCGTCCGCGTTCGAACGCACCTGGCTGGGTGTGAAACGGAGCCCTGTGCTCGTTTTCCAGCCGTCTCCGGCGAAGGGCCGCCAAGGGAGAGGCTTGCCGGAGCTATCTTCGGCGCTGACCCGACATGGCTCGGTGGGCCCCGCCCCTGATGGCCCAGTTGACTGGGTCAACCCAGTCAACTGCTGACTGGGCCGCCCAATGGCACTAACATGCGGGCCCCACAGCGAATTAAACTAATTAAATTGTTTTAATAATTAAAACTAAGTAGTTTAGCTAACTAGTCTATGACAGGTGGGGTCCAGTAGCTAATTAACCTAGGTTTGTTAGTTTAATGCACTGTTAGACTAATAGAGGCTGACATGTGGGTCCTACTGGACCCACATGTCAGGTTTGACCTGGTCAACCATCTGTTGACCTGCTGATGTCACTGTGACATCATGCTGACGTCATATATCATGTTCTGTAAATAAAATAAATCCAGAAAATAAGAAAATCTTTAGAAATTCATAGAAATTAAACCGTAGCTCGGATGAAAATGTTTTCTATATGAAAGTTGCTCAGAAAAATCCAACGAATCCAAGTGTGCGGTCCTTTCACCTGTCACATGCCCCTAGCATGCTGAACATGGAACCGTCCCCTCCCTTTCATCTGTCCGGAATCCGCCTAACGCCGGGAATTCATCCTTGGATGTTTATTCCCTCCGTCTGCAACGTGTAATACTATGTTAGGGCAACCCTAGCTCTGCCTGTCGTCAGTTATGCCTTGTGATGCATTGTTTGCTCTATATTTACTGTTTCTTCCCCCTCTTCTCTCCGGTAGACCCCGAGACCAATGATGCCGCTGTGATCGACTACGTCACCGACGACCCCTCCTTCTTGTCTGAGCAACCAGGCAAGAAACCCCCCTTGAGCATTCTGATATCGCCTATTTCTTTCCCTCTCATGCTTGCATTAGAACTGCTACTGCTTTCAGTATGATCCTACTCTGATGCATAACATGTTGTTGTTACCTACTTTCATACCTTACTTGCTTATCTTAAACTGCTTAGTATAGGTTGGTTAGAGATCCATCAGTGACCCCACCTTGTCCCAGTTGCCTCGCTTTATGTTCAATGACTCGATCAACGTGATCGACGTCCAGGCCCCGACACCGCACATCACCCCCCTAGTTGTACGACTCTGCAGAGTTACCATCAAGTGCCGAGGGTGGAACCTCTTACATCACTCCTGATGAGATCTCTGTAGTATAGCTATATGGTCATGGTCATCGAGGGTGATTTCCTCCTTAACCACTTCCGACACGGCTCTGTCGTGCAACCCCTCAAGTGTGAACCTCGAGGGTGGATCCTCTTACGTTCACCTTGATGGTTACATCGAGTGAAATTCACCAGGGGTGATTCCTCGGGTTTTCCCCCTTGGTGTTAGACACACAGTTACTATGGTTACTATGACTTTGCACTGGGCCATGTTGCTAAAGACGGGTTGGCCCTGAGGGGTACCCGCGCGAGCTTAATAGCGAGTGATGTGGAGTCGGGTTGACCTGGAAGGTGCCCGCAAGATACTTACGAGGCGTGGCTGGGCATTCTTAGCCCTTGCCGCAAGTACTCGAGACGGGGCGACGGGGTCACATCGATCGTGAGTCTCTGCTCGTTACCGCGTGCTCCTAATCCACAACGGTATGGATATTTGATCCGAGGGGCCTCTGGCTTGATAGCACTAAGCATCACGTAGGCATATTATGGGCGTTCTACGTCGTATACATCAACCGAAGCTTAATACACGTCAGCGACTGAGCGGTGCGCGCCGGGTTGGACTGGTAAGCACCTGCCTTTTTGAAGGAGGTAGCTAGGTCTGCTCACCGGCCGCGTATGCTACGTGCAGGAGTTCCCGGGGAGATGGCCCATGACCCCTGGGGCATAGGCTTAGTCCGGCGTGCTGACCTCTCTATTAATCCTAGGTCGGGTTGTGGCGTATTGTTTGGCCGAGGTCGGGCATGACCCAGGAAAGTGTGTCCGGCCGGAGTTAATCGAGCGTGGTGGGTAAGTTGGTGCACCCCTACAGGGAAGAAAACATCTATCGATAGCATGTCCTACGGTAGCGGACACTTGGAGTTGTATCCCGATCGATACAACTAGAACTGGATACTGGTGATGAGGAATTGTTGTGATGAGAAATCGATAGTATGGCTCGGGGATTGCTTTCTCGCAGGGAGTCGAGAAAGGATCTCTGGACGAGGTTGATAACACTACCTACTTTACATTATGTTGATTTGTACTCTTCTATATGCTGCAAGATGGTTGAAGATGCTTGAAGATGCTAGTCTTTGATAGGCTAGGCTTTCCCCTTCCCTTCTAGCATTCTGCAGTTTAGTCCACAGATACAACCCATTCCTTTGATATAGATGCATACTTAGTTTAGATCTGATGTAAGTCTTGCGAGTACTTTGGATGAGTACTCACGGTTGCTTTGCTACTTCTTTTTCCTCCATACCCAATTGTTGTGACCAGATGACGGATCCCAGGAGCCAGATGATGCCACTGATGACTACTACTACCCAGAGGATGCCTACTACTACGTGAAGACCGTAGACAACTAGGAGTAGTTAGGAGGCTCCCAAGCAGGAGGCCTTGCCTTTTCGATCAATGTTGCTTTTGTGCTAGCCTTCTTAAGGCAAAACATGTCTAACTTATGTCTGTACTCAGATATTATTGCTTCCGCTGACTCTTGTGTATTCGAGCTTATGTATTCGTGCCCTCGAGGCCCCTGGCTTGTAATATAAAGCTTGTATCATTTTAATTTGTGTCTAGAGTTGTGTTGTGATATCTTCCCGTGAGTCCTTGATCTTGATTGTACACATTTGCGTGTATGATTAGTGTATGATTGAATCGAGAGTGTCACAAGTTGGTATCAGAGCCGACTGCCTGTAGGTAGCCCCCTTTCCAACTCCTTGGCTGAAGTTGAGTCTAGTCACTGAAAAACTTTTACTAACATTGGATGTGTGTCTTACAGGCCCACGTGGCCATATGGGTGGTATTAGGATCTTTTATTCCTTGGCTATACTCTGGGACTCTGATCTCTCTTCTATTCGGGTTAAAATGGTTTTACTAACTCTAACATTAGGATCCCGTGACCACATTCACCCCAAAGCTGGATAAGCCATAGTTTTTCCTTAGAATAGTATTCTGGATAGTATACACACTGTCGTGGTGAAACCGAAGTGGTATCCATCGTACCTCTTTCATTATGCATGTTTCATCATGAATGATCCTTTGTTGTTGCAAATGCTCAATGCTGAACTACCCCCTGTTACTTGTTAGCAGGATGGTTAGACCCGCTGGTCGTGGCCGTGGTGCTAACGATCCACCACCGCCTGAATTCTTTGCTGGAATGATGCAACAATTTGAGCCGAACCACCAGTTCATGGAAGGAATGATGGCTCAGTTTCCTCATCCGAACATGAATCAACAGCCAACCCCAGTAACTCTGCAGGACTTCATGCGTCTCAACCCAACTATTTACCGCAGCTCAACTCAACCCCTTGATGCTGATGACTGGCTCCGCGACATCACGTATGAAATGGAGTCTGCTAGTGTGGCCCCTGCTAGCTATGTCACCTTTGCATCGTTCTTTCTGAAGGGTCCCGCTTCTCAATGGTGGGACAACCATAAGCGTACCCTGCCTACTGGAACGGTCATCACTTGGCCAGATTTCCAAGCTGCCTTCCGTGCCCGCTTCATTCCTTAGGGAATCATGGACAGGAAGAAGCGTGATTTCCGCAACCTCACCCAAGGCAACAATACTGTAGATGCTTATCAGCGGGAATTTCTGGACTTTTCTTGTTATGCTGAAGAAGACATTGCAACTGATGCTCGTAGGCAAGAAAAGCTCCGTGATGGACTTCACCCTGATATTAAGCTGGCACTGCTCGCTCATGACTTTGCCGACTTCGCCACCTTGGTGAACAAGGCTATTCAGGTTGAGACTGGTCTTCAGGAACACCATGGATCCCTTAGGCACAGCTATGACGCAGGCTCATCTTCGGGCCCGTCAGCGCAAAAGCGCCGGATATGGATTTCCCACAACTTGTATCGTCCAGCTGCACCTGCACCAAGACAGACCTATGACGCACCTCGTTTGCCTCCTCCGCCAACGAGGCAGCCTCTTCAGACTGCACCACCCCAAGCGCCTGCTACCAATCCCAATGATGGTATATGCTTCAGATGTGGCCGTCCAGGTCACCTTGCCAAAGAGTGCAATTAGAAAAGGAACCTGCTGGCTTTGCCCTCAACTGACCGTAACAACCAGCTCCACAACAAAAATGCTAGAACTTATGGTCGTGGTCAGGCTAATCATGTTGATCTGAATGAAGCTCAAGACCAGCCTGCTACTATGATGGGTACTCTTCTCGCAAATTCAGTACTGGCTTTTGTTTTATTTGATTTAGGAGCATTGCATTCATTCATGTCAGAAAATTTTGCATATGCACACGACATTTGATGCGAGCCCATGAACACTTCGATAGTGGTACGCACCCCTGCGGGCCGATGTCAAACTACCATGATTGGTCGCGATGTTCCCGTTGAGATTGAAGGGTTGGAATTTCTTGCTTACCCCATTATTCTGGAGTCTTCCAATATTGACCTCATTCTGGGAATGGAATGGTTGAAAGCACATACCGCCTCCATCGTTTGTGCCACCAAAGTCGTTCATCTCCTACATCCTTCCGAGGAGATAGTAAGCTACCATGCTCAACTTGTTCAAAACGCTGAAGCATGACTTTATGTCTTGAATGCGTTGAACGCAGCACCTCTTGAGGGAATTGAAAAGATTCCAGATGTTCGCGACTTCCTAGATGTCTTTCCAGAAGAACTTCCAGGAATACCTCCTGCCCAGGCTGTCGAGTTCATCATCGACTTGAAACCAGGCACCATTCCTATTGCCAAACGACCCTACAAGATGCCACCTCACGAACTCCTTGAACTTAAGGAGGAAATCGACAAATCTCTTTGGAGTGGTTTCATTCGTCCAAGTTCCTCAGCTTGGGGAGCACCTTCCCTCTTTGTGAAGAAGAAGGATGGAACGAATCGTTTGGTTCAAGACTACTGTTGTAACGCCCCGAGACCGTTGTGCCAGGTGTCCTCCAGTTATTCGCTGTTGTTGCCTTGTCATTGCTGGCGTTTCATGCATTGCATATCATGTCATCATGTGCATTTCATTTGCATACGTGTTTGTCTCATGCATCCGAGCATTTTCCCCGTTGTCCGTTTTGCATTCCGGCGCTCCGTTCTCCTCCGGTGGTCATTTCTACCTTCCTTTCGTGTGTGGGGGTTAAACATTTCTGGATTGGACCGAGACTTGTCATGCGGCCTTGGTTTACTACCGGTAGACCGCCTGTCAAGTTTCGTACCATTTGGACTTTGTTTGATACTCCAACGGTTAACCGAGGGACCGAAAAGGCCTCGTGTGTGTTGCAGCCCAACACCCTTCCAAAGTGGCCCAAAAACCCACCTAAACCCCCTCCATCATCTCGGTCGTTCGATCACGATCGCGTGACCGAAAACCGCACCTCATTTGGACTCTCCTAGCTCCCTCTACCTCTATAAATAGATCCCTCCATTTCATTTTCGGGTCTTTTCCCCCGAAACCCTAGATCTCTCCTCACCGCGCCGCCGGACGAAAATCAGCTGGCCGGACATGTCCGCCCCGCTCCGCCCGGCCAACCACTGCCCGCCACAAGTCACGCTGCCGCTCCTTCGCTGTCGCGGCCCGCAAGGCCCACAGCCGGCCCGCCCGCGCACGCGAGCCTGGCCCGAGCCGCGCCCCGCCTGCCGTCCGACCCC
>NC_041384.1:255196897-255199096 GCF_002162155.2 Triticum dicoccoides | reverse complement strand
CGCTGCCTTCGTCGCCGGCGCGCCACCGCGACCCCGCCGTCCTCGGCCAGCGCCGACCTCCGGCGCTCGTGCTGCACCGCCCCGCCGCCCGGTGCGCACCGCCCCGTCGTCTCCTCTCGCCGGCGTTGCCCGGATCCGGCCCGATCTGCTCGCCGGCGACCGGATCCGCCCTTCCCGGCCTCCGTCTGACCACTTCCCCGACGAGCTCCCGTCGATTCCGGTCAGATCCGTCGCCACCTCGTAAACCGTGCCGAGTCAACCCTAGACTCGAAGGTGAGATTTCGTCAAAGTCCCCGAAATTCCCAGTTTCACATGCCCATGTTCATCGCATCGTAACTTTGCATGCATAGCTCCGATTCATGCATATAGCATATCAAAATGTTCGCCTCAGAGAGTACATCATTTCATCTCATTGCATCATTTTCATTTGAGTTCATCTTGAGGCCCGAAATGCTGTTAGAAGACGGCTACTTGAGTTAATTGTCAGATCTGCTGCTCCATTTAGATATTTGTCATTTTCGCCATGATTATTGTGTGCATGATATGCCCATGAGCTCTACATATGTTTTGTTAAGGGCTTTTCCATCTTTCCAGAGGTGCGATCTATGTATTTTTGTGATGTGTGTGGTGACTAGCACGAGCTTGCAAAGTGGTGCACTTGTTAATGCTGATTTCAGGGACTGAGCATTTCCACTAAGTCCTTGGTCTGTTTATCTCATTATGCCATATGTTCATGATGTTTCCTCGTGATCCGTGCCTCTTTTGAGAATGATCAGTCAGGATGTTTTGTTAATCTTGTAGTGATCTATCCATCCATGTCTTTGTTTGCAATTATGGAGCACCTTAGCTTGAGTCAATCGAGCTCTACTTTTGCTATTTCGTTAATTTGGGCAGATTATATACTTGTTAGCAATTTTGCCGAGGATGTTGTAGTTGATCCGTGCATGCTATGTTGTTGTTCTTGCCATCTCTAGCTTGTATAATGTGTATTATTGACGGGTGTATGCTTAGCTTGTCATGACTTGCTCTGTAGTGAGTGCATCGAGCTCGTAAACATGCCTACTTGATATCTGTTTCAGCATGCTCCAGTTTTCACTAAGTCTGTGGTCTGATTATGTTTTTGCCATGTTCACATGCTTGCAATTGTATTTTCTGATCCCTTTTGGCTCAAGGTCACTAAGGGACTTCTGTTAAGCTCTTTGAGTAGCTCCATGACATGCTTTACTTTTCCATGTTCAGGTCCTGTAGCATATAGTTTTCATGCTCCGAAATGTGCTACCTGATCTGAAATTCCAGACAAGTGTTAATTTCACTAAGTCTGAAATCTATTTACCATCTGCATTTTTGCCATGCTTGTTTGAACCTGTTAATGTATGAATTGACTGTAGCTCAGTGCTAGACTTTTGTTAAGCATCATGAATGGATTCCTGTCATGTATTTTGTTGCCATGTTTGAGTACCGTAGCATGTTCATCTTGTTGCGTTTAGTTGGCTACTTGCTGTATATCGCAGACCGGTGTCATATTTGAATCGCTTGCCTTTTCCAAACCGTAACTCCGATTCCGGTGATCTTTATATCGTTTTCAAGCAATTTCTTCTCACCTTTCCAGTGGCACCCTTGGATTTCCAAGTTGATTCCAGGTTCAATCATTCCTTGTCAAATCATGCATATGCATCGCATACCGCATCTCGCATATCATACCATATTCATGTGTTGCTAGTTGCTCGCTTTTTTGCTATGCCTATGTTGCGATACCGACCACTTGCTTATCATGCCTCCCATATTGTTAAACCAAGCCTCTAACCCACCTTGTCCTAGCAAACCGTTGTTTGGCTATGTTACCACTTTGCTCAGCCCCTCTTATAGTGTTGTTAGTTGCAGGTGAAGATTGAAGCTTGTTCCATGTTGGAACATGGATATTTTGTTGGGATATCACGATATATCTTATTTAATTAATGCATCTATATACTTGGTAAAGGGTGGAAGGCTCGGCCTTATGCCTGGTGTTTTGTTCCACTCTTGCCGCCCTAGTTTCCGTCATATCGGTGTTATGTTCCCGAATTTTGCGTTCCTTACGCGGTTGGGTTATAATGGGAACCCCTTGACAGTTTGCTTTGAATAAAACTCCTCTAGCAAGGCCCAACAAATGGTTTTACCATTTCCCACCTAGCCTATTTCTCCCTTGGGTTAGGCCAGCCC
>NC_041384.1:255192376-255196573 GCF_002162155.2 Triticum dicoccoides | reverse complement strand
CAGTGCTTGTCTAAGCGTTGGTCCAAACTAGAGCCCCTTGCAGCGCCACCTTGGGGAAACTCGAGGGCTGGTTTTAGTTGTACGGATTGCTTATCCGGTGTTGCCCTGAGAACGAGATATGTGCAGCTCCTATCGGGATGTCGGCGCATCGGGTGGTCTTGCTGGACTTGTTTTACCATTGTCGAGGATGTTTTCTAGAACCGGGATACCGAGTCTGATCGGAATGTCTCGGGAGGAGGTCTATTCCTTCGTTGACCGTGAGAGCTTGTCATGGGCTAAGTTGGGACACCCCTGCAGGGTTTTGAACTTTCGATAGCCGTGCCCGCGGTTATGGGCAGATGGGAATTTGTTAATGTCCGGTTGTAGAAAACCTGAAGTTGACCTTAATTAAAATGCATCAACCGCGTGTGTAACCGTGATGGTCTCTTTCCGGTGGAGCCCGGAAAGTGAACACGGTGTTGGAGTTATGCTTGACGTAGGTTGTTCTAGGATCACTTCTTGATCATACTTTTATCGATCGTGCTTTGCCTTCTCTTCTCGCTCTCATTTACGTATGTTAGCCACCATATATGCTAGTCGCTTGCTGCAGCTCCACCTCATACCTTTATCTTACCCATAAGCTTAAATAGTCTTGATCGCGAGGGTGCGAGATTGCTGAGTCCCCGTGGCTCACAGATACTTCCAAAACCATCTTGCAGGTGCCGTTGAACCGTGCAGATGAGGCAACCAAGCTCACGGAGGAGCTCGATGAAGATCTTGTCCTTTGGGTTGTTTCGTTCTAGTTGATCAGTAGTGGAGCCCAGTTGGGGTCGATCGGGGACCTTTGTCGCATTTGGGGTTCTTCTTTTATTTTGGTTCCGTAGTCGGACCTTGATTGTATTTGGATGATGTAATGCTTTATTCATGTATTTGTGTGAAGTGGCAATTGTAAGCCAACTATGTATCTCTTTCCCTTATGTATTACATGGGTTGTGTGAAGATTACCTCACTTGTGACATTGCTTTCAATGCGGTTATGCCTCTAAGTCGTGCTTCGACACGTGGGAGATATAGCCGCATCGAGGGCGTTACAATCGTCCTATCAACCAAGCTACAATTCAGAACAAATATCCCCTTCCTCAGATCAATGATCTATATGATCAACTTGCTGGTTCATCAATATTCTCTAAACTCGACTTGAGGTTGGGTTACCACCAGATCCGTGTTTGTGAAGAGGATATTCCAAAGACCGCATTCGTCACTCGTTATGGTTCTTACGAGTACACCGTCATGTCTTTTGGCTTGACTAATGCTCCAGCCACATTCTCTCGTATCATGAACTACATATTCATGCATTACCTCGACAAGTTTGTTGTAGTCTATCTGGATGATATCCTGGTATATTCGAAGAACAAAGAAGAACATGCTGAACATCTTTGACTTGTTCTAGAGAAGCTTCGAGAACATCAACTTTATGCCAAGTATTCCAAGTGCGAACTTTGGTTACCTGAAGTCACCTACCTTGGTCATGTCATCTCCAAGGACGGTATTGCCGTCAACCCAGAGCGTGTTCAGGCTATTCTTTACTGGACCCCTCCGAAGACTGTCAAGCAAGTCAGAAGCTTTCTCGGTCTAGCCAGCTATTGTCGCCGCTTTGTCGAGAACTTCTCCAGGATCGCCAAGCCACTGACCAATCTGCTTCACAAAGGCATTAAGTTTGATTGGACAGACTAATGTCAGGAAAGTTTCCAGGCACTCAAAGACAAGCTGACATCTGCCCCAGTGCTTGCTCCCCCTGATTCTCGCAAGGACTTTGTCATCTATTCTGATGCTTCACGTCAAGGATTAGGTTGTGTCCTAATGCAAGAGCGCAGAGTGATTGCTTATGCCTCTCATCAAGTGCGTCCTCATGAAGAGAACTACCCAGTTCATGACCTTGAGCTTGTTGCGGTTATCTATGCACTGAAGCTATGGCGACAGTACCTTCTCGGTAATCGTTGCGAGATCTTCACCGATCACCAGAGTCTGAAGTATTTGTTTACTCAGCCAGATCTGAACCTCCGTCAGCAGTGATGGATGGAAGCTATTGCTGACTACAACTTCGGTATATCCTATATCCCTGCTAAGGCTAATGTAATGGCCGATGCCCTGAGTCGTAAGTCTTATTGCAATAACCACATGGTTCATAAAGCTCAGCCTCGCCTTCATGAAGAGATATTCAAGTTGAACCTTCAACTAGTTCCACGGGGTTCTCTGAATAACCTTGTCTTGGAACCAACTCTTCTGAAAACAATTAAGTATGCTCAAGCCAAAGATGCTCATGTTGATCTGATGAAAAAGGATCTTGCCTTAGAGAAATCCAGAGATTTTTCACTTGATGAAGATGGAACCTTATACTTCAGAGATCGCATTGTGGTACCCCGATTCGAGCTTATGACAGAGAAGGTGATGAAAGAAGCACATGACACCCCTCTCTCTATTCACCCGGGAAGTACCAAGATGCATCTAGACATCCGTCAGAAGTACTGGTGGTCTAACATGAAGCAAGACATTGCTCGATATATTGAAGAATGTGACGTTTGTCGTCGCGTCAAAGCAGAACATCAGAAACCGGCTAGACTTCTACAACCGTTTTCGATTCCTGAATGGAAGTGGGATAAGATCCAAATGGACTTCATCACTGGCCTTCCCAAGTCTCAGAAAGGTAACGATGCTATCTTTGTCGTCATCGACCAATTATCGAAGTTTGCTAACTTTCTGGCAGACAAGGAGACTATCACTGCTAGTCAATTAGCAAACTTGTATATCTCCCGAATTGTGTCACTCCACGGCATCCCGAAGGAGATCAGTTCAGACCGTGGTAGTATATTCACTTCGAAGTTGTGGGATAGTTTCCAAGAGGCAATGGGAACTCATATCCCAAGGCCAATTCGAGCGAGTCAATCAAGTTCTTGAATACATGCTTCGGGCTTGTGTTATTTCTTTCGACAAGAAGTGGGAAGAATCTCTCTGTTATGTGGAGTTCTCTTATAACAATAGTTATCAGCCGGCTTGAAGATGGCACCCTTCGAAGTGCTTTATGTACGTAAGTGACGAAGCCCTCTGAATTGGTCAGAAACTTGGGAACGGACGCTCATTGGTCCAGACATTATTCAACAAGCTGAAGAGCAGGTTCGCATTGTCCGGGATAATCTTAAGGCGGCCCAGTCCCGCCAGAAGAGCAACTATGACGGGAAACACTGGGGTTCAACTTATCAACCTGGTGAACAAGCTTATTTGCGTGTCACTCCTTTGGGAGGCACTCGTCGATTTGGAGTCAAGGGCAAGCTAGCTCCTCGCTACATTGGTCCCTTCCGTATTCTCGCCCGTCGTGGACTGGTAGCTTATCAACTGGAGTTGCCACCTCAGTTCTCTCATGTTCATGACGTCTTCCACGTGTCGCATCTTCGTCGATGCTTCAAGGACCCGGAACGTGATGTGGATCCGGAACTGATTGAAGTGCAAGATGATTTCACATACAAAGAGCATCCGATCTGCATTCTTGAAGAAGCTGAACGTCGAACATGCCAGAAGGTTACCAAGTTCCTCAAGGTGCAATGGTCAAATCATTCTAAAGATGAAGCCACTTGGGAACGCGAGGATAACCTCCATGCTGAATACTCCGACCTGTTCCCTTCTACCTCTTAATTCTCAGGACGAGAATTTCATTTAGAGGAGGAGAGTTGTAACCCCCCGGTGTAATGATGCTACAGTAACCCCTAGGGTTAAGTTAATCTTTTTGCTAAACATGTGCCTGATCATTATTGTCTCATGGTCTTTCAAATTCCAGTTGAATTCAAAATGCTCTGACATGAAAACTAAAATATTCATCATGTGGATAATATTCTTCTGGTAATATTGGTGGTGAACCAACATTTTTGCAAAGGGTTTAAGTGGCCTAAACTACTTACAACAGTGACCTAAGCAATAAATTAAATGCCCTTTTTAATTTATAAAATTGGCAACTATTCCAAAAGCCTCCCAACCTTTTGTGGCAGTGCACAATAATTCTAGGAATTTGTTTTGGCTAGTGGCATAATTTTGCAAGGTCATTTTTGGCTAAAAGGAAAATGCAAAAGCTACTGAAAATAAAAAGGGAAAAAGAAAAATAAAAAGGAAAGCAGAGGGGAGAGAGAGAGAGCCCCTGGCCTCCCCTTGGGCTTCGACCAATCCCAGCAGG
>NC_041384.1:255187953-255192179 GCF_002162155.2 Triticum dicoccoides | reverse complement strand
ATTGCTACAGGGGCTCCTCGTCGCCCGACCACCTCGCCATCGATGACGAGGGGGAGGATAAGGCCGCCCCGACGCCTCGGGCTCCTTCCCCACTCCACTACAAGAAATATGTCAACTAGTGACCTTCTGTCAATGACCCTGGAAGAATTGGTCATAGATCTACGACCATTTGAGATCAATTGGTCAAAAGCTGTTCGGGGGGCTCGAAACCCTCAACTATATCGACCATTTTGGTCGGAAAGGTCATAATTTCCTTACACAAAATGGTCATAAAGCAGACAACACTGGTATGTTGCCTTATTTTTAGCTGATCACAACCAATATAGATGGTCATAACCTTGTAAATTGTGGTGGATTGCTATGACTAGGCGCAACCTCATCAGTTTTGCATATGTGTCATGTCCTTGTGTCAATTTTTGCCCTAGGTTGTGAAGCAACCTATATTTCTGTCATTCCCAAAATTCACCAAAAAATCTCATAAATTATTTGGGTCATATCCGCGTCAAATATGTAAAAATCCTCCCTTGCCTTGTTCAAAAATAATTCAACAATATTCATTTTCATATTCTATTCACAACAATACTTTGTGAAAGAAGTGCTATTTATATATTCTTGATTGCCCTGAAAATTTTTGGGCACTCTTTCCTATCCAAATCATTGCCTCATGAAAAAATTCAGCTCCATTTGCCTAGTAAATCTTCCTCGGCAAATTTCCAAAGTTTTTTCCACCTAGAAGCATTGTGAAGGAAGTACCATTTTTATATATCCAAATGACATGAAATTTATATAGTTCCTTCATATGCCTAAAATATCACCCTCCTCCAAATTGTAGCTCAGTCAAATCATCTATGTGAGCCCAGGTTCAATTTATATTTTATGGCCAGGTTGGCACATTGCAAAGCAAGTGTTATCCAGATCCCTCCTATTATCCTCAAATTTTTTGGGCACTCCTCCATACCCAAATCATTGCCACATGATAATACTCAGCTCCATTTTCCTAGTAAATCTTTCTCAGAAAATTTCCAAAGTTTCTATCTCGAGAGAAGCTTTGTGAAGCAAGTACTAGCTAGGCTTACCCAAATGATCTGAAAATTTACCAGGGCATGACCATACCTATGTAACTTACCTACACCAAATTTGAGCTTATTTCATTTATCCAATTTCTCTTGCTAATTTCCCAAGTTTCTGTCTAGGGAATAGCATTGTGAAAGAACTACCACTTTGGCATGTCCAAATGGTTTCAATTTTCTACAGTGCTTTCCTATGCCCAAATAACCATCCCCCACCAAATTTCAGCTCAATCCATTCATTATTTTGAGCCCAGCTTCAACATTCATATTTCTGTCCAGTGTGGTACTTTGCAAAGCAAGTACCACTGAGGATCCTTCTTTTGAGCTAAAA
Organism: Triticum dicoccoides; assembly: GCF_002162155.2. Taxonomy (NCBI): domain Eukaryota; kingdom Viridiplantae; phylum Streptophyta; class Magnoliopsida; order Poales; family Poaceae; genus Triticum; species Triticum dicoccoides. The sequence continues at coordinate 255,190,778 of NC_041384.1, read as the reverse complement.
AATTGTGAAGACAATCTCCTTAGTAGATGATCATTCTCAGCCAAAACTCATGCCCATTGGACACATGTATTTCCTGTATCGCTAATCAAACACTTGCGTGCTAATTCATGTTTGAGCATAGTTTGGTCTCCTCATGAGAATCTTATATTGCAATTTTCTTCCTAGCACCTGCCTGGGGGAGTACCCAACCCCCTAGACATGCCTAGGCCACCCAGAACACATGGCAACGCCATGATCACGCGGTGACCACATGGCGGGCATGCGAGTTTACGCGCTCTAGAGTTGGGGCCCTCAGCCACCATCCAAAGCTCGATGTATTGCCACCAAACCATGTATTTCTAATTAAGTAGATACTTATATACCTATAAATGATTTTTGTAAAAAATAAAGAGCAAACTATGAGGCAGCTGCAGTTCACATTTTACCTTGTTCCTACTGAATCGGCAGAAATTTGTCTTTTTCACAAATGGTGGATCAAAACTTTTGACACCTAATAATTTTGTCAATTATGAATTAAATATGTCCTAATATTTTATAAAAATGATTTGTTCTAATTTTGCAACAAATATATTGTAGCTCCTTCACAAAAAGAACTCATTTTGGGCATTCAAAAAATGGAAAATGAATTTTTCATCCAAATAAAATGAAAAAATTCCTTAGCCAACATTGTTTGTCATTCCAAGATGCACCTTTGTACACAATACGAGATCATTTGAACAAACTATGCCATGAATGTGGCCATAAGATTGACCATTTGGCTTGAAAGCCATAAATCTTCACACATGATAGCTAATTTCTAAGAACACTTTTTTAAAATAATCACTATATTACAAGTTTATTATTTTTTATGGTAACTTGGTCACATGTTTCAAAATGCGGTCAAAAGGGCGGGCTTGATAGTTCCTAACTAGTGGTTGAATCTTGGAAAACATTTGATGTTTCTCTGATTAAATAGGTACTTATGTACCTATAAATGATTTTTGGAAAAAATAAAGAGCAAACTACAAGGCAGCTGCAGTTCAAATTTGACCCGCTTCCAATTAAATCGGCAGAAATTTGTCTTTTTCATGAGATGTGGATCAAAACTTTTTACACCCAACCATTTGGTCAGTTGTGCATTAAATATGGCCTAGTATTTTAGAAAAATGATTTGGTCCAATTTTGCAACTAATATATGGTAGGTCCTTCACAAAAAAAACTCATTTCGGGCACTCAAAATATGGAAAATGAAATTTCCGTGCAAAGAAAATGAAAACTTTCTTAGGCAACATTGTTTGGAATTCCAAGATGCACCCTTGTGCACAATATAAGATCATTTGAACAAACTATGCCATGAATGTGGCCATAAGATTTGATCATCTGGCTTGAAAGCCATTGATCTCCTCACATGATAGCTCGTTTCTAAGAACACTTTTTTAAAATGATTATCGTATTACAAATTTTTTTCTGGCAACTTGGTCACATATAATGACACAATGCAAAGGTTTCCCAAATTTTTGATTTTTTTTTAATTTTTTATGCCCATTTCAAAATGCGGTCAAAATGGAGGGCTTGGACGTTCTTAGCTAGTGGTTGAATCTTGGAAAACTTTTGATGTTTCTCTGATTAAATATATAATTTTGTACCTAGAAATTATTTTTGGAAAAAATAAATAGCAAACTATGAGGCAGCCGCAGTTCAAATTGACCCACTTCCAACTAAAACAGTGGAAATTTGTCTTTTTCACGAGAGGTGGATCAAATCTTTTGACACCCAACCATTTGGTTAATTGTGCATTAAATATGGCCTATTATTTTATAAAAATGATTTGGTCCAATGTTGCAACAAATATATGGTTGGTCCTTCACAAAAAACTCAATTTGGGCACTTGAAAAATAGAAAATGAATTTTTCGTCCAAAGAAAATGAAAACTTTCTTAGGAAACATTGTTTGTCATCCCAAGATGCACCCTTGTGCACAATATGTGATCATTTGAACAAACTATGCCATGAATGTGGCCATAAGATTGATAATTTTGCTTGAAAGCATATTACAAGTTTATTATTTTTCCTGATAACTTGGTCACATATAATGACACAATGCAAAGGTTTTCCAAATTTTTGATTTTTTTAATTCTTTATGCCCGTTTCAAAATTCGTTCAAAATGGCGGGCATGACCGTTCCTAGCTAGTGGTTGAATATTGGAAATTTTTTGGTGTTTCTCTGATTAAATAGATACATTTGAACCTAAACATGACTTTTGAAAAAAATAAAGAGCAAACTATGAGGTAGCCGCTGTTCAAATTTGACCCGCTCTCAACTAAGTCGGCGAAAAATTGTCTTTTTCATGAGAGGTGGATCGAAACTTTCAACACCCAATCATTTGGTCAATTGTACATTAAATATGACCTAATATTTCATAAAATTTATTTGGTCTAATTTTGCAAAAAATGCATGATAGGTCCTTCAAAAAACGTCATTTTGGGCACTCAAAAATGGAAAATGAATTTTTCATCCAAAAAATGAAAACTTTGTTAGGCAACATTGTTTTTATTACAAGATGCAAACTTGTGCAAAATATAATCTCATTTGACCAAACTATTTCAAGATGCAAACTTATGCAAATATATTCTTTTTAAAAAACATCTCAGGTCACAAAATAGCTGACATGATTTAACACGTTATTTTGAGTCAGCTACGACCAATTTAGATGGTCATGACATCATACTGCATTATGATTGATCCATAGACATGTCACGCGGATCGTGCATCAAACACCATTGGATGCTCGCTGATCCAACGGCAGTCCTCGATCCTTCCACACCAACCCTAGCTCTATCCTCGTG
>NC_041384.1:255157610-255187396 GCF_002162155.2 Triticum dicoccoides | reverse complement strand
TGATGCGCCGCCGCCCACCATCTTCCCCCATCGTCTGCCTGCTTTGCCACCGCCCCCACCTTCTCCCCCAGATGCAACATCTTTCCCACCGACGCAGCACATCTGGAACGAATGAGCGCAGCACCTCCTCTCCCGGATTCCGTCGCATCCCGTGGTCGCCGCCCTCGTCTCCCTCGGCGCCGCGCTTCCCCACCGACGACCTCGATGCCGATCTCCCCCACCGGCGCCGCCCCCACAAACGTTCTCTCTCTCTCTCTCTTCCCTTGGCCGGCGCAAGCTTGTGGAGGTAGATCCGCGACGCGGCACCTCCGCCCCGTCGGTGGCGGCGGCTGCTCGTCAACGGCCGTGGTCGAGAAGCACGGCTTCGCCTGGCCGCGACGGATCTGCGCAAGGGCCGCGCTGGGCGAGGAGCCCCCATGCTCGGCCGCCACTTGGTTCGCTCCTCTTCTTTCGGCCGCCGGGAGAGGACCTCGTGACAGCGATGCTACCAGATCCGCGACGGAGGTGCTCGAGGTCGCGCGCAGTGACAGGAGGCCAAAATGTTTTGGTGAGTTTCCTTTGTTGTCTCCATTGCCTAATTACAGGTCTTGCACACCGAATTCTTGTTTCATGCTGTCAAATGATCCTGGCCGTGAATGATCCTTTTACTATGGCATTCTTGTGCATCATCTTTTGGCAGATTGTATTGCCAAGGATTCAGGATGTTGTGGAGTACTAGTTTATAGTACTAGCATAGAAATGATCGAGTTTCGGAGTTTCAGAGCAAGGAACAGCCGACAGGGTCAGTACTGGTGTAGAGTGTAGTACTCTGTAGTTTTACCTGAACAGAGTTATAGACTATACTCTCTAGTTTTTGCTGAACAGAGTTAAAAGACTGTACTCTGTGGTTTGTGCTGAACAGAGTTCTATACTGCATTCTATAGCTTGTGATGAACAGAGTGTTTCTAGAAGCAAAAGATTCGTTCGGTTGGTAGCTTCATGTGCTAATGTGCCTCGGTAACCATCTTCTTCATTCTTTTGCAGTTGTGGAGACCACGGATGGGACTATCGTAGTTTCTTCCGCGTTTCGCGAGCATCAGGAAGGTACTAATTACCATTTCCTCTCTCTAGTTCTTACTCACCACAATACAAGGCAAGGCATATCTGACCATCGCAGGGCCCTTTGATACATTTGTTGTTCTATGTAAATGGAGAGCTGCTCAAAAGGCTTTCTTCTATATGCTTATGTTTTGCTTTATTTAACAACGGTACATTATAGGGATCACAAGTTCTTGTTGAAAGCGGTAGAAGAGGGAGTTTACTATGGCCATGGAGGCCTGTTTGGCTCCGACGCCATGGATGCCGCTGCGCTCTCTCATCGTCCTCCTCCCTGACCCTTGGCACATCGGGCCGCTGTGCTTCTTCTAGTTTCACATGTGGACTTTTCAAAGGATTTTGGATGCTGATAATATCAACTTAGTACCTTCAATGTGATATACAGATTCTTCCCTTGTTTTAACTGATTGCTAGAAACTGTACATCCCTGGTTGACAGTCATGAACTTTTATTGTTGGTAATCTAAAATATTCTGCATATTTAGTGTCCAAATACAGTCCAAAGATAAATGTTAGCTGTAAATATTCTGCATATATAGTGTTCAATTTGATCTATAAGATCTGAGTTTATTGTACTATTAATGGTGATAAGATTGCTGCTAGTATATTATGTACATTTCTTGTTTGGGTATGGGCTAGAAAATAATGTCAGTTCTGCTCCAGCAAAACTTACCAGTTTCTGCCTTTCCCTACTTTAAACCATCTGAAAAGGCTAGCATGATTATTGAAGCCCGTGACCTTTTGCCCATCCATCCTTGAGATTTTATTTCTAGGTTTTACTTGATCAGAACTTTGTGATGAATTATCAGCAATGTCCCTTTACCGAAGCCCTGTCATTGTAGTAGGGTTGCCTGCGGGGCAGTTGGCACATGCATGATGCTGCATTGCTGCCAATCATGTTTGCTTAGATGTTTGGCTTGCTACTTTTGTATTGTTTTGGAATGTATTATTTTGTATTGTCTGCATCCAAGTCTCAGTCATCCTGCACCGCAAGGAGCTGGACCAAGGGAGCAAGCAGTGCTACTGGTTCCTTGAGACATGTGCAACACATTTAACTTGTAGTACTCCAGTAATCCAGTAATTTTGCTTAGAGTATTTAACAAGGTTGAACTCTACATGTGTGAAGTAATTTTGCTTGGTGTATTTAACAAGATTCAACAAGATTTCACTTACTTTTCCAGTTAATTAAATGGACGTCTTGGATTAGTTAGAAAATCATGAATTATTTGCAGAAATCCATAGAAGTATTGTACTCTAGTGTGCATTACTTACACAAACTTGCTTGCAAGCTTATTTTCTGACTTGTATATTCTGAAACTGAAAAGCTTAGTTAACTTCTGTTATGTTTCAGTAATATGCAGTGGAGTATTTACTGTAAATTTTGCACATCACAGTAATTTCACTTGCCGTTAACTGCTGTAGCATTAGGGGTAGTTTTACTACAGTACTGCTTGATCAGGGTGAATGGAGGGTGAGGAAGTTTTACTGCAGAGTAGGATTGCACAGGGAGTAGTTAGGAGTAGTAGATGTTGATGATCATAGTCACGAGTAGTTTTGCCTTTGGTGATCATCCAAAAATGTGATGTACTATTGTACTTTGAGTGAAAATGGAATGGTGCGATCCTGCACAACATACTTTGAGTGAATGTTGAGTACTGTATGCACCTGTGTAGTAGATATTTTATTGACTAGATATATACGTGTTGACTGTTCGCCTATTCCTCTAGTTTTCCGATGTGCATGTTTATTTGGATCCACTGAACCTTTGCACGGCTAATCTCTCAAGTTTGTATATACATAGACAGGTTTTCTGAAAGTGTGACTCCATAGTATTGAGAAGTAATTAAGTTGCCTTCAGTTTTCTGATGTGAAAGTTTCTTGAAAGTAGAGCTTTTCTTAACTAATCAAGAACTCGACTATTTTCCCCCAAGATCGTCGTCGCCTTCTTCCGCACCACCATCGGCCACATCCTCTGCTACACCCTGGAGACGGGCTGCATCGACCTCAACAGTTTTCGACCGAATCGAAGCCAAGGCTTTCTCGTCCACCTCAAGGTATGCAAATTTGAGACCCTGCTCCAGCCTTTTGCTTTTGATGATCTGTTCTAGACAATGTTGTACCATAGTCAGTTATCACGAAATCCCTCTCGATTAAGCCTGGATTGTCGAGTAGTTCTGCCGAGTCGAGATGCGATTGATCTTGATTCTGTTAGTCTAGTCTAACTAGGTGCGTAGTTGATTCTACTCTGAGAGTCAATTTGTTGCTTGCAATAGTACAGTCGATTTAACTAGATTTTGTTAGCTTGTAGTCAACCTTGATCATGAGTCTGTGAGCATGTAGTCAAACTTGAATATGAATCTGTATAGCTCTTTATTGTTCTCAACAAAAATTCTAGACTGTATAGCTCTATATTGTTTTCTTCACATATTTGTACAGCCAAGGATGCTTACTTAACTGTATAGCTCTTTATTGTTCTTTTCCAGGTATTCTATTTGTGCTCCATCCCGAAATCTATTGTGCACTGCCAAGTCCATGAGGTGAAGCGCTCACTACTCGACCATTTCTTTACTGAACTGGGAGCAAGAGAGGCAAGATATTTGAAACAAGCTGAAGTCCTTTTGATTCTTGATTTGTGTTGTTGGTGGTCATCTAGCTACTGATTTGTTGCTGCAAGTTAGAATGATATTGTTCTGTGCTGTAGAAGACTACTAAATTATCTATTTTGCATCCCTTTAATGTCATGTATGCTACTGATTTGTTGTAGGTAATTAGAATGTTGTAGGTTCAGTACTAACATGGCATAATCCATTGGAATAAATTAGATGGGAATATATGGTAGGTTTAGTACAAATGTGGCTTAATCCATTGGAATTTTTGTTTCCAATGGGACAATCAGAATGTTGTACGTTTAGTACATGACGCCATGGAAGGTTGTTCTTGTTCTGTCCTTCCTCTTCTGATATGCCGGATACTAGAGTTCATGTCTGTACATAGCTCACTGCTCACTCTGGCACTGAAGCACAAATAGTCAATTACATGATGCACATAATCCTGCATGCCAGATTGCTAGTATATAGCTCACTTGCTAGTACGCGCCAGTAGTCAATTACACAGGTTCTCCTCGGCTATAACAAGCACAGAAGCACACGATGCATCACTGAACAAAGTTCAGTTTATACTGATAAATTATCACAATAGTACTACACTCAGTACAGTCTGCATTTTACCTGTACTATTAAATTTTGTTTATAGATTCAGTTTATAGTGATACGCTTGTGCAGTAGAGTCTTTGCCTTTTGTTTATATAGTTAAATGTTGTTTATATATCTAGCTTGTACTGATAAACTTACACGGTCTCTAGCTATTTATACTGTTAAATTTTGTTCTATAACTTAAGCTTTTATTGATAAAATTGCATAGAGCACAGTACAATCTCTGCCTTCTTTTATACTAATAATTGTTGTTTAGTTCTAATTCCTTTTCCACTATACAATTGTATAGATGCAGTCCCACTCACAAGGGAGGCACACATGCAGCATGGCCTCTGCCACGGTGGCTAGATGTTGTACAGCAGTACAGGTGCGTGTCCCGATTTACATGCTCACCGTTGTACATGTTGCTTTCTGTTTGGAGTCTATGATATAAGTGATACTGAGATGCTCATGGGGGAGGTCGTTGTTTATGTGCTGTTGGTCCTGGGAATTGCATGCATTGTCTATTTTTAGAGTTGTTGTGTATGTGAAAGATTCCATGTTCACTACATGCTAAATCTTTAACTCATGGATATTCCATGTTCACTGAATGTTTACTTCGTCATGTGCCAACTTAAATGCGCAACTAGGGCTAATAGTGATTAGTGGATGCTCTGTTGATCTTGTTGTAGTAGTAGTAGTTGTTGATCTGATTTGATTTGGTGTAGTAGTTGTTGATCTGATATGATGTAGTTGTTGTTGATTTGGAGTAGGTTAATGTTGTTGATACTATATGTCATACTGTTGCTGATCGGATCTGCTGTTGCTATTGCAGGAATGCTGGATCTGTTGTTGTTGCTCGCTGCAGGATCTGGTTATCAACCTGAGATGTTACTGCTCAAGTCATGGCGACGACCGGGGATGCTCTGCTGAGCTGATCCAACCTGGGATGATGCTGATGATCTGCTGCTCAACAAGGTCATGCTGCTTCGTTCAGCCTCTACGAACATTTACAAAAGCTCTAGCCTGGAAGTGAAGAAGTCAGAAGTATATTTGTAGTATGATAGTATCTTGGTGAAATGAATGATGTAAAGATTGTGCTATTACAAGAGCTCTAACCTTGGACAACTTGAGAAGTATATTTGTAGTATTTTGGCTAATTGGCATGTATTTTCATAATTTTCATTTGTTTACTGTTCTCATTGAAATAATTGTTTCAAATTGTGGAAGTTGAAACCTGGGCCATTGTGAATTAGAACCTTAGAAGTGGGACCTGGTAGTATTTGGCATCCAAAAGGCCATTTACCAAATAATATTCACATGGAAGGCTGAAAATTAAGGAAATTGATTGAAAAAAGGCCAGAGGGCCAAAAGAAAAGTAGATGAGACCCAAAAGAGAAATGGATCGTAAAAAGGCTGAGGCCCCAAAACACTGAACGAAGCTTAGGTGTGACACCCCAAAAAAAATTTGGCCTTGTTTTATTAAGTTAAAATTTTGCCAGGAATTAAAACTTTGGATTTCTGAGCTCCATTTTGATTTTTTTAAATCATTTCATTCCCTGTTATGATGAGTTTTTCCCAAAGAGAAAACTTTTCAAATATGTTATTGGACTTGTTTAACCTCTCAAGAAAAACTTTGCTTTTATCAGTGTAATTAATTAACTAAATTAATTGCTTGATCTTCACTTTCTTGAAAATAGTTTTTCAAGGTTAAATGGCCATATTTGAACTACAACCATTTGATAGATTCACTTAAAATTTCCACAAAAATTTGGAGATGTCATGTTATATTTTTAAATCAATTTTATGCAAAAATATATTTCCTTCATGAAATATTTTGAGCCCTGCACTCAATTTTTCTTCTCTGGTCCAGAGTGCATTTTGCACTGCAACCCATTTTTATATTTCTTTAAAACTTCTACCAAAATTAAGGGAGGTCAGTAGGAGCATATTATTCCACTTTGTGAAAAAATCCAGGGTTGTTCTTTGAAAATATTGAGTGTATCAACCTCTTTTCCATTCTGGTCCAATTTGAGGATTTGTACAGCAACCACCATTTTAGTTGCTCCTATATCCATGGTTATTTCTCCTACTTGTAGTCCCTCATGTTAAACCCTTAAGTCCAGGAGCATGCACCATTTGGATCATTTTTGGTTCGTGAAATAATGCTATTTATTTCCTGTCCAGAAATGTAGTTTTGCAAAACTTGCACTAGCAAGTTTCCCCTTTTGTCCAAATAACCACACCACTCTCTCTTGCATCTAAAGAGACCCCAACCTGGAAGTTTTTGGCCACCCCAAGACTTGCCTAAGTGCCATTGGCATTTTGTCAAACACCCTGCGGACATGTTCTGTTTTGACATGAATTGTGGCATTGCACTGTGAGCTTGCACCGTTGAACAAACTAGCATGTCCACTAGACTCCCCGTTGCTCCTAACCTCGATCTGGTAAACCCCATCCTCACCTGCGACCTGTAGCATGCCGCAGCATTGTGTCGAACATCTGGTGTGTGTGCGCTGGGCGCGCCCAGAGCGCGCATATTGCATGCCGCGCACACGAGCCGACACGCTGGCCCCACGGCTTTGGCCCGCTCTGCAGCACCACGCCACGCGCTCCCCTCCACGCAGCAACGAGCCAAGCAGCCCCCGCCGTGCCCGGCAGGCCAAGCGCTAGCCGCCGCCGCCGCCCGACAGCCCTGCGCCGTTCAGCGCCGCCCAAGCCTTCCCCGTTCGCCATCTGGCCCCTGGAGCAGTGCGAGCTCATCCACAAGCGTGTCTGCTAGCCCTCGTCACCGCCACGTCGCCCTAGCTACAGAACGTCGGTTCGCCGGAAGTTTATCCACGGCCGCCGTGGAACCGCCTTGCCTCGCTTATAAATGGACACCCTGAGCCTCTCTGAGCACGCAGGCGACCTTATGCTACCCCCATGGCGCTCCCCTGCCTCGCATTCGACCCGGGGAGGCCTCCTTCCTCGTCTCCGGCAACTCCTGCCGCCGCCACCGCCCCGGCCAATCTGGCACCTCCAGTACCTCCCCCTCTCCGTTCTCTTCGCCAGTAACTTCCTCATTCCCCTGCGAACCCAACCCCCTACTTAATTTTGATCGGGAGCCATCGCCGGCAACAAATCACTTTGTCACCGGAGCTTCCCTCCGCCGCGGAGCTCGCCGCCGGCGATTTCCTCCACCTCCGACGACCCTACGACCACCGGGAGAACCGCCCCAGCCGTGCGGATCCATCCCTACCCTCGGGGGCCCGCGGGGAGCAGCCAAACGCCAGCGACGATCGCCGGAGCCCCGCTCCGCTCGGGCAGAGGAGAGAGACGACGCGCGGCGACTGGTCAAACCTGACCAGTGGGCCAGGTGGACCCACTGTCAGCGACCCCGCGCCGTCCACGCTGGAGTAAGTGGAGGCGTCATACCCGTAATACGTCTTCTCTGCGCGAAAGCGTAATCTCTTCAAAACGTTTTCTTTTCTGTTTTAATTTAAAAACAGATTTTGACCAGAACTTTGACTGGCTATAACTTTTTAAATATAACTCCAAATGAGTTGATTCTTTTTCCTACCTTCCTCAAATTTGGTCTAGTTTATTTTAAGATTTATTTGAAAAAAAATTCAAACAACTTTTGGTGCTGTTTTTATTTTGTGTGTTAATTCTTTTATATTGCTAAAATAGGATTTTTGAAGAGAGAAGAAAACTTTCAAAAGTTTGGAGAGCACCCTGCCTTTCCACACATTGAAGGCAAGCATTCTGAATCCCGGCATAATATTTTTGGTGTGATCATTGATGCATTTATAACACCACCGCATTTCGAAGGACTTGTTATTTCATGTGATATGATCATATGCATGGGTGCATGTTATTGATTTCCATGCTGTTGGAAATGAACACACTTGTGATGATAATCATCCTCATGAGCCTTGCATGCATACCGGCAGGAAACCGGGAAAAACCTCTGCCTTGGGTAGGCATGAGTTTGTCGCCGGTCTCCGGCGGGACGGTTATGTCAGGTATGGCATGGTAAGGCGATATAAGTGGTGACTCTGTTGGATGAAATATATTCGTTATGCTAATCATGCAGGGAATACATAAACCTCCTGAGTCGACCGTAGATCGAGTCTTGTTCCAGTAACCCCCATACTTGTTTCGTACTACCACTCGTCTCTACAGCAAGTAGAGTACGGTTCAGTAAGTTGTCAACCTCTTTCTAGCACACACCGTACAGAGAGGCCAGGGTGGATGATACCTGTTGTAGCTGGTAGGAAGGCCACCTGGTCCGGGGGCATGGGTGTTTCCGGTTGGGACCGAGAGGGGAGGCCACCCCTTAGAGCGCGCGATATAAGTTTGATCCCATGCTACGCGAGGTTGTAGCCTCCCCACTTAGAGTTGCTTAACAGGTGTCGTGGGTGATTCCAGACACGTGTGAGTTAAGCTGGTGTGTGCAAGTTAGGTGTGTTTTCAACAAAAAGACCGTAGACGGAATTAGTCCCGATGGACTAAAGAAATCCGTTACTCGTGGGTAAAGAGTACACCCTCTGCAGAGAATAAACCTATTCGAATAGCCGTGTCCATGGTTAAGGATTACAGTCTGGGATGGGTCAGGTGTCGGTCTTAGTGTCGGTCTTCGGAGGTGAAACGGTTATCCAGGAATGGAATTCCTACTCGTGACTTGTGATATCTAAGATGATTATTATTATTGTTGACTAACCCGTGATATTATTGTTATTACCAAATATCTCTGGGATGGTTCTACCTCCGGGATATTCATTATGATTGTTTCTTTTAAAAGCCCTTTATGTGGTGTCGCTCAGACGCCCGACTGTGGCATTCTTTTAAAGCCCTTTTTGTGGTGTCGCTCAGACGCCCGACTATGGCATTTCTTTTAAAGCCCTTTATGTGGTGTCGCTCAGACGCCCGACTGTGGCATTTCTTTTAAAGCCCTTTATGTGGCGTCGCTCAGACGCCCGACTGTGGCATTTCTTTTAAAGCCCTTTATGTGGCGTCGCTCAGACGCCCGACTGTGGCATTACTTGTTATTTGTTTCATAAGTTTTTATACTACCATGTTATTGCAATTTTATAAATAACTTGCTTGCACCCATCAGAGTTTCATTTATCTATTGTGACTGACGTCATGAGCATAAAATATTTTCAGCACATCATTGTTATATTATACCTGTGTTCATAATGTTTGCGAGTACATTCAAAGTACTCACTGGCTTGTCCCTGGCTATTGTCTTGGCCAGATTTTCTTGCACGGAGATGAGCGACGCGATGCCAGCCCCGGAACCCACACAATGGAGATAGCAGCCTCGCGAAGATAGGAATTAACCTGGTCAGCTGTTCCCGTGGGAAATGGAGTCCCATAGACACTGATGTTTCACAACCCGCTTCCGCCATCAACCACTAGAAACCATTTGTTGTACTCACAGGCCAGAATGGTCTTGTACTACATATTTTGTATTTTGCTTGGAATTTCTGTATCAAGTTGGAGCCTCATCAGCTAACAGTAATCCTGGGGCTGATGAGCACGACGGTCTTTTCTGGAATTTTATTGCCCGGAAAACCCGGTCGTGACATTAGGGAACAAAAAGGTTGAATTATTTGGCTCGGCCCATGTAAAACATCGAATCGGACCGGGCTGAATCTTGTCAACGACCTTTTCAATTGGTCACAATTTTGCCACGTCAGTTTGCCACGTCGGATCCGATGTGGCCTGGGCAGAGAGCTAGCGACCAATACAGAAGGTCATAGGATCAGCGACCTTTTGTTTTGGTCATGGAATTCCATGACCTTCTCACAGAGAAGGTCGTTAATTTTAGTTTATGAGCGCCAGCTTTTGACCTTCTGTTTTTGGTCACAAAAAGGTCGCAAATGAAAAACAATGACCTTTCAGCAACCAATAGTGATGGTCACAAGTTGACATATTTCTTGTAGTGCTCGCCCACTTGCTCTCTCTCTCTCTCTCTCTCTCTCTCTCTCTGCCTCTCCCTCTCCCCACCAGTGCCCCCGCTCGCTTCCTCTCCCCCGGTTCCCCATCCACACCCGAGCGCGGTCGCCGCCATCCTCCGTCGTTGCCGTGGCCACCGGCCACCCCGCATCTCGCCGGCACGTCCACGAGACGCGCAGTCCTCGGCTACACCCGCTGCACCAACCGGAGCGAGAAGGGAGCCACCACCGCGAGCCCGATGACCCCTTCTTCCTCCTGCGGCCGTCTTCATCTCTGGTGCCGATTCGCCGCTGTTGGTCCTCCCCGAGCTCACTGCCACCTCCCTACGGCTCCCGGTGAGCCACTGCATCTTTCCCCTCTCTTTCCCGAACCTTTCCGCCACCGTAGCCCCTCCTCCACGTCGAGCCCGAACGCGGCTCTGCACGAGCTCGTCGCCGGCGTAGCCACGGCGACCATAGGGTCCCGTGCGTGCCACCATCGCGCTCACCGCACTGCGTAGGCCTCGTCTAGCCGCTTGGGTTGCCCGCAAGCGCACCCCAGCCCCGTTCCCGACGACGGCCGAAGTTCGGCGTCCGCCTCGCCTCTCGCCATCGACGTCCCCAACCTCCACAGCCTCGTCGTCGTCTTCTCGTTCAAACAAGCCCGACCGCGCTAAAAACGGTGTCCCGTAGCGCCGTTTCCGTCGAGCACCCGTACGCGCCGCCGCCTCTGCTCATCGCCGGCGACGATTCCGGCCAAGTCCGGCCGCGCTACCGCCACCACTCGATGCGCGACACCGTCCGCGTTCGAACGCACCTGGCTGGGTGTGAAACGGAGCCCTGTGCTTGTTTTCCGGCCGTCTCCGGCGAAGGGCCGCCGTGGGAGAGACTCGCCGGAGCTCTCTCCGGCGCTGACCCGACATGGCTCAGTGGGCCACGCCCCTGGGTCGCTGACCAGTGGGCTGACTGGGCCGCCCAATGGCACAAACATGCGGGCCCCGCCACGAATTAAACTAATTAAATTGTATTAATAATTAAAACTAAGTAGTTTACCTAACTAGTCTGTGACAGGTGGGGTGCAGTAGCTAATTAACCTAGGTTCGTTAGTTTAATGCACTGTTAGACTAACAGAGGCTGACATGTGGGTCCTACTGGACCCACATGTCAGGTTTGACCTGGTCAGCCATTTGTTGACCTGCTGATGTCACTGTGACATCATGTTGACGTCATATATCATTTCTGTAAATAAAATAAATCCAAAAAATTAGAAAATCTTTAGAAATTCATAGAAATTAAACTGTAGCTCGGATGAAAATGTTTTCTATATGAAAGTTGCTCAGAAAAATCCAACGAATCCAAGTGTGCGGTCCTTTCACCTGTCATATGCCCCTAGCATGCTGAACATGGAACCGTCCCCTCTCTTTCATCTGTCCGAAATCCGCCTAACGACGAGAATTCATCCTCGGATGTTTATTCCCTCCGTCTGCAACGTGTAATACTACATTAGGGCAATCCTAGCTCTGCCCGTCGTCATGTTATGCCTTGTGATGCATTGTTTGCTCCATATTTACTGTTTCTTCCCCCTCTTCTCTCTGGTAGACCCCAAGACCGATGATGCTGCTGTGATCGACTACGTCACCGACGACCCCTCCTTCTTGTCTGAGCAACCAGGCAAGCAAACCCCCCTTGAGCATTCCGATATCGCCTATTTCTTTCCCTTTCATGCTTGCATTAGAAGTGCTACTGCTTTCTGTATGATCCTACTCTGATGCATAGCCTGTTGTTGTTACCTGCTTTCATACCTTACCTGCTTATCCTAAACTGCTTAGTATAGGTTCGTTAGAGATCCATCAGTGACCCCACCTTGTCCTAGTTGCCTCGCTTTATGTTTGATGACTCGATCAACATGATCGACGTCCAGGCCCCGACACCGCATATCACCCCCCCCTAGTTGTACGACTCTGCAGAGTTACCATCGAGTGCCGAGGGTGGAACCTCTTACATCACTCCTGATGAGATCTCTGTAGTATAGCTATACGGTCGAGGTCATCGAGGGTGATTTCCTCCTTGACCAATTCCGATATGGCTCTGTCGTGCAACCCCTCAAGTGTGAACCTCGAGGGTGGATCCTCTTACATTCACCTTGATGGTTACATCGAGTGAAATTCACCGGGGGTGATTCCTCTGGTTTTCCCCCTTGGTGTTAGACACACAGTTACTATGGTTACTATGACTTTGCACTGGGCCATGTTGCTAAAGATGGGTCAGCCCTGAGGGCTACTTGCACGAGCTTAATAGCGAGTGATGTGGAGTCGGGTTGACCTGGAAGGTGCCCGCAAGATACTTACGAGGCGTGGCCGGGCATTCTTAGCCCTTGCCGCAAGTACTCGAGACGGGGCGATGGGGTCACATCGATCGTGAGTCTCTGCTTGTAACCGCGTGCTCCGAATCCACTACGGTTTGGATATTTGATCTGAGGGGCCTCTGGCCTGATAGCACTAACCATCACGTGGGCATAGTATGGGCGTTCTGCGTCGTATACATCAGCCGAAGCTTAATAGACGTCAGCGACTGAGTGGCGCGCGCCGGGTTGGACTGGTAAGCACCTGCCTTTTTGAAGGAGGTAGCTAGGTCTGCTCACCGGCCGCGTACGCAACGTGCAGGAGTTCCCGGGGAGATGGCCCATGACCCCTGGGGCATAGGATTAGTCCGGCGTGCTGACCTCTCTATTAAGCCTAGGTCGGGTTGCGGCGTATTGTTTGGACGAGGCCGGGCATGACCTAGGAAAGTGTGTCCGGCCGGAGATAATCGAGCGTGGTGGGTAAGTTGGTGCACCCCTACAGGGAAGAAAACATCTATCAATAGCCTATCCTACGGTAACGGACACTTGGAGTTGTATCCCGATCGATACAACTAGAACTGGATACTGGTGATGAGGAATTGTTTGTGATGAGAAATGGATAGTATGGATCTGGGATTGCTTTCTCGCAGGGAGTTGAGAAAGGATCTCTGGCCGAGGTTGATAACACTACCTACTTTACATTATGTTGATCTGTACTCTTCTATATGCTACAAGATGCTTGAAGATGCTTGAAGATGCTAGTCTTCGATAGGCTAGGCTTTCCCCTTCCCTTCTGGCATTCTGCAGTTTAGTCCACAGATACAACCCATTCCTTTGATACAGATGCATACTTAGTTTAGATCTGATGTAAGTCTTGCGAGTACTTTGGATGAGTACTCACGGTTGCTTTGCTACTTCTTGTTCCCCATTCCCGATTGTTGTGACCAGATGACGGATCCCAGGAGCCATACGACGCCACTGATGACTAATACTACCCGGAGGATGCCTACTACTACGTGAAGACCGCAGAAAACTAGGAGTAGTTAGGAGGCTCCCAGGCAGGAGGCCTTGCCTTTTCGATCAATGTTGCTTTTGTGCTAGCCTTCTTAAGGCAAAACTTGTCTAACTTATGTCTGTACTCAGATATTATTGCTTACGCTAACTCTTGTGTATTCGAGCTTATGTATTCATGCCCTCGAGACCCCTGGCTTGTAATATAAAGCTTGTATTATTTTAATTTGTGTCTAGAGTTGTGTTGTGATATCTTCCCGTGAGTCCTTGATCTTGATCGTACACATTTGCGTGTATGATTAGTGTACGATTGAATCGAGGGCGTCACAAGCAAGCACTAAGCATATGTGGTGGCTAACATACGCAAATAAGAGCGAGAAGAGAAGCACGCAGCGGTCGTGAACTAGAAGTGATCAAGAAGTGATCCTGAAACTACTTACGTTCAAGCACAACGCAAGAACCGTGTTCACTTCCCGGACTGTGCCGGAAAGAGACCATCACGGCTACACACACAGCTGATGCATTTTAATTAAGTCAAGTGTCAAGTTCTCTACAACCGGACATTAACAAATTCCCATCTTCCACATAACCGCGGGCACGGCTTTCAAAAGTTTATACCCTGTAGGGGTGTCCCAACTTAGCCCATCACAAGCTCTCACGGTCAACGAAGGATATTCCTTCTCCCCGGGAAGACCCGATCAGTCTCGGAATCCCGGTTACAAGACATTTCGACAATTGTAAAACAAGACCAGCAAAGCCGCCCGAATGTGCCGACAAATCCCGATAGGAGCTGCACATATCTCGTTCTCGGGGCACACCGATGAGCAGTCCGTACAACTAAAACCATCCCTCAAGTTTCCCTGAGGTGGCGCTGCAAGGGGCTCTAGTTCAGACCAACACTTAGAGAAGCACTGGCCCGGGGTGTTAAAATAAAGATGACCCTTAGGTTAATTACTCCCAAGGGAAAGGTATAGGTTGTTAGGCAAATGTAAAACCAAGGTTGGGCCTTGCTGGAGGAGTTTTATTCAAAACGAACTGTCAAGGGGTTCCCATAACACCCAACAGCATTAGGAACGCAAAAATCAAGGAACATAACACCGATATGATAGAAACTAGGGCAGCAAGATTGGAACAAAACACCAGGAATAAGGCCGAGCCTTCCACCCTTTACCAAGTATATAGATGCATTAATTAAATAAGAGATATTGTGATATCCCAACATAACCATGTTCCAACATGGAACAATCTTCAACTCCACCTGCAACTAGCAACGCTATAATAGGGGCTGAGCAAAAGCGGTAACTTAGCCAAACAACGGTTTGCTAGGGAGGGTTAGAGGCTTGACATGGCAATATGGTAGGCATGATATAACAAGTGGTAGGAAGCGCGACATAGAGATAGAGCAAACAACTAGCAAGCAAATATAGAAGTGATATCGAGGGTATCGTCATCTTTCCTGAGATCCCGCAAGGAAGAAGAACGAGTGCATGAAGAAGGCAAACGGACGTAGTCGAACGAATCCTCACAACTCCGAAACGGAAATGGAGCTAACGAGAGAAGCAACCCGGAAAGAAGCAAGCAACATAGTAAACAACCATCACAGAAACATGGCATGATGCACAACCAAGTATGATGCATGTCCGGTTTAATGAGGCATGGCATGGCAAAATGCACAAACAATACTAAATTAAGTGGAGCTCAATATGCAACGAGTTACATATTGGCGAAACACCACATCAATTATTTAGTTCTCTCTCGTTTATGTACCCAACAATATTAAATGTTATTAAACATGGCAAGAAATGAAACATAATAAAACTATACTATCTAAGCAATTTAAATGAGGTCGGAACAACAAACAACTATTCCAGAAAATCCCCATGTGCATATTTTAAGGTTTGTACTGTTCTTCCCAATACACAATTTTAGAGTTATTAAACATGCAAAGTAATGTCACCAAGTTAAACTAGGCATTTTTCTACCCCAATTACATCTAAAGTTTGTTAAGTTTTGAGCTACGGTTATTTAGTTATGACTTAAATCATTTTAACATGGCAATATAGGAAAACAAAGCAAACAACAAGTTTAAACATTTTTAACATGCATGAAACTGGCATATTATTAATCTACACATAATTCTAAGCATTTTTCATGTATAAAACATTTTAAACTGATGCACGGTTTGTGAGTTAGGATATGCATGAAGTGCAAGGGCTTTCCTGTAAAACTGCAATACTCTGAAAAAAATAGCTAAATTCGCAGATCTGGGAAAAAAACTAGACAGGCCGAATCTATAACTGGAGCAGGCCCAATAGAAGAAAAAAACAAAGGGGCGCTGGGGGGTTTCTCACCATGGGCCAAGCCCAGTCGGTGGAAAGGAGCCCGGTAGGGGTACGCTGGGCCTCGGACATGGTCGGCCCACGCACGCGCGAGGAAGACAGTCTAGCAGGGGAACGCTCGTCCTCCTCTACTCGAAGCAGAGGCAGGATCATGGCACGGGGGCTACCGGCGATGGGGACGGTGTCACGACGTGTAGGGGACCGGAGGACGACGACGATGGACGGATCCGAGGTCAGGGGTTCCAGATCCAGTGACGGAGGTGGTCGACGGCGCTCGGGGATGCGGGATCCGGTGAGGTGGAGCTCGTCCATGGTGGTGGGATCCTATGGGGGAGAGAGAGATCGTGAGGGAGAGGGGGTATCACAGGGAAGGATGGAGGAGAGGCAGGGGCGGCATGACCTGGTTGCCGGCGGTGAGGCACCGGCAGGTCGAGGCGAAGGCCGGCAAGGCGAGGCGGCGGCTGGCTCTGGATCGGGTGCCTCCCGATCTGGAGCTCACGCGCGGTTGCTCGGGCGTTGGGAGCCAGGCGGCGATGGCTCCGGGCTCCGATGGGCTCGGCGGGCCCTAGATGGGCCAGGTTGGGCCGCGGGAGGTGGGGGAGCTGCAGCGTGACGTGGCGGTGTCCGGTTGGCCGCAGGCGTCGTCTGTGGGGGGCGGCCAGTGGTGGCGCGCCACTTGGCAGCGGAGGGCTGGCTGGGCACGGATTCCGAGGAGGGGGGGTGGCTGCAGGTAGGAGGTGGCTGGCGGCGCAGAAATTTAGGAGGGGGTACATAGAAGTAGGTGGAGGGGGTTAGGGTTTCAAAAATGGAAGGGGAAGGTCTATATATAGACACAGGGGCTAGGTTAGGGGGATTTGGGGGCTTCCGGAGCCCTCCGATCGAGATCCGACGGTCCGGAGCGGAGGGGAGTGTAGGCGGGCTGCAGGTAGGTTGATGATGGGTTGTGCAAGTGGACTAGTGGGCTGAGAAGAGAGGAAGATGGGCAGCCCGACACATGTTTCCGGATACTGGAAACGTCCGACGTATGACCGGCTATAGTACCGCTATATGTTTAAGGATTGGGCTATCAAACGAGCTCTGAATGCGACGAAACTTGACAAGCGGTCTCCCTACACTATAATAAGACCGCACGCCAACTTTCATCCCATTCTAAGAATATTTTTCAGCCAGTTATAAAATAATATTTTGGACGTGCCTCGGGCGCGTGCAAGTGTGTCTGGGCTCAGAACAGACAACGGAAGGAACTAGGGGAACCTAGACGAATGCAGGTTTTGAAAACATGATGATGCAATGCACATGATGACATGAGAAGATGAAACACGCAAGAGAATGACAAGGCAACAACATCGAATAACTGGAAGACACCTGGCGCGTTGGTCTCGTGGCGTTACAACACTCCACCACGACAAGAGGATCTCGTCCCGAGATCTAGGATTGCACCGGAGGGAAACGGAATAGAAAGAGAAGAGGTAAAACTAAGTTGCTTCCTTGACAAAGGAGTGAAAGCATAGAACCTTGAGAGGTTGAACAAATTGAAAGAAAGAAAGCAACGAAGATGAACAAAGTTGAAAACACTCCGTTAGAAAAGAGGAACAAGGAACATTACTAGAACCTTGTAGGTTGAAATACATAAGAAAAGGGGTACAACGGTCAAGTACATGCAAGCACTCCGGTTGAAAATGGAAGGCATAGAATATGAACTTGGCAAAAGAAAGCACTTGGATGAGACTCCGGTTAGGAGAAGAATGATAGACACAACACTCCAGTTAAAACCAGATAGAGAAGGAATAAGAATGATATAATTTGGACAGCACTCCGACTGTAAATGGAAGGAATCGAACATGAATTTGACAAGATGAGAGGATACTTGATGAGATCAACAACACACTGCCTCCGGAACTATTGAAAGAATGGCACAAGG
This sequence comes from Triticum dicoccoides, assembly GCF_002162155.2. Classification (NCBI taxonomy): domain Eukaryota; kingdom Viridiplantae; phylum Streptophyta; class Magnoliopsida; order Poales; family Poaceae; genus Triticum; species Triticum dicoccoides. The sequence continues at coordinate 255,169,575 of NC_041384.1, read as the reverse complement.
GGTAAGAAAGATTTCAGACGGCACTCTGGTTGAGAAGGGAGGCAAAACTTGATAAGAAGAGAGAACTTGAGAAGAGGGCACGACACTCGAGTTGAATGGATAAGCAAAGGAAAGAACATGATCTTTGCCAAAAAAACGAGATAATGGTTGAAGAGAGCAACATCACAATGACTACGGAAGAAATAATTGAACATAGATCATCGAAATAAAAGAATGGAGAAGAAAATGCCAACTTCTGCCACAAATGAGCTTGGAGAGCACCCTTCCAAGTAGGTTATAACAGAATTGTTGGAAAACCAACAACGAAACGAATAAGCTTGTAGTGGGCTTATGGAAACATCTCAACATTATGAGGTGACAAACGGCCACTAAAGGAAGCCATTTATTTGAGTGAGAGCACCAAGGCGATGAAAAAACTTCTTTCACCGAGAGGATAGGAGAAAACTTGGATAATTCATAAGCACCATAATAGCAACATTCCTTAGGGAAGGCTTTAGGTGAAACATGACACAACATAACTCCAACGAAGAGATTGGTGGATTTAAAATATCTCATTCTTAACAACTGTTGAATCATGACATACGAAGGGAAATTGTCAAGAGTGACATAACACCACCTCAAAAGATAAGATAGGAAGGACTACACTTTGGAATGCAAGATGAAGAATGCTTGAACTCCTTAAAACAAGAGATGTGTTGAACAACATGTTTATTTCAGAGTACAGCTCGGCGGATCTTAACTTCGAGAGAAACCTTGAGGACAATTGAAGAATGAAAGGAATCCTTGACGGACAACCATGAAGAAACTCTCAAAGAACTCCGGATAGATAAAAGAAGGTTGCAAGAAAAAGAAGCTTGAAAAGAATAAGATGAATCCTTGCATTGATTAAATAGAGCTTCGTGATGATATAACCGAGGAAAACTTGAAACTCCAGAAAGAAAAGATGAAGCATCTCGAACCGCAACATGTGACATGATGAACACTCTGGAAAGAAGAAACTAGATCAGTTGTATGAAACAATAATAAGAATTACGTTATGCGTATCTGTGACGCACCGAGAACGTTGCGCCAGGTGTCTTCTAGTTATTCGCTGTTGTTGCCATGTCATTTGCTTGCGTGTTGCATTTCATCATGTCATCATGTGCATTGCATCATCATGTTTTCAAAACCTGCATCCGTCCGGGTTCCCCCAGTTCCGACTGTTGTCCGTTCTGACCCCAACCACACTTGCATGCGCCCGCAGCATGTCTGAAATAGTATTTTATAAGTGGTTGGAAAATGTTTTCGGATTGGGTTGAAAGATGGCGTGTGGTCTTATTATAGTGTAGATAGACCGCCTGTCAAGTTTCATCACATTCGGAGTTCGTTTGATAGCCCAACCGTTAAACTATAGCGGCATTATAGTCGGTCAATCGTCGGACGTTTTCGGTCTCCGGAAACAGCCGTCGGGCCTTTCTCTCTTCTCTTTTCTCAGCCTGAGGCCTTCTGCACAGTCCACTACCTACCGCCAGACCCCGAAACCCCCTCCTTGCACAGTGCATCGGCCCTCGTGCGCGTCCGAAACTTCCCCGGACCCGGCCCGGACAGTCGTCACCGTTGGATCTGGATCATCCCCAAACATCTACAAAATGTCTTTGTTTTTATTTTTGGGCTACCTAACCTATTTTTTCCGTCCGTCCGATTACAATCGGAGGGAACTAACCGCCCTATACTGATTTCATCTGCTATAAATATAACGGTCTAACCCTAGCCTACCTTATCCAATCCATCCTTTCCCACCACGCCGCCGCCAGCCAACCAGTCACTCGCCTCCCACCTCGGGATCCTCCTAGATCCAAACCCGCAGCCGACCACTTTCCTGGATTTCAGCGTCGAGCCAACCCAGTTCCTTCAATCCATCCATCCATCAGTCCGGCCGCCTCATCCCTCCAGGAAGCAGTGCGCCATTCCCTTCCTCTGGTTCCCTTCTCTCTCTCTCTCTCTCTCTCTCTCTCTCGCTCTCTCAAATTCTCTCTCTCTCTCACCAGGAGCAGGAGCAACAGGAGGACGCCCCTGCTGCCATGGCCATCGTTCCGTCGCCCTCTGCAGGTCGAAATCGCCGCCATGGAACCGCAGATCCGCCGTCTGCCTGCTCCTCGCCGGAGTACCTTACAGCGCCTCGCCTCCCATCCATGCTTCCCGTCCTGGATGCCGAACAAGCTCGCCGGCGTCCTCACGCCGTCCGTCACCAGCAGAACCAGGGCCCCTGCCTCGCGCCCTTCGCCTCGTCGTCCTTCGTCATCTGGAGTCGCCGGGAGCCCGCACCAAGTCCCTCGCCTCGCCGCCCCTTCGCCTCGCTTGCTGGAGCTCTGCTCCAGGCGCCGCTGCGGCTCTGCTTTTGTCGAGCAGAGGACGCCCGCTCTTCCCTGCTTCGTTGACCGCATCCAGCTACTTCAACGGCGACATCCCACGACCAGATCTGGCCTTCTAGACGCCCTGCACCCTCGAGCCACCGCAGGACCTCCTTCCCCCACGCCAAGTTCACCGTCGCCGGCCCAGCCTCCCCTTGGCCCATCCGCGCAAGCCCAGCGGCCGCGCCAGATCCACTAGTCCAGCCGGCCTGCTAAGGCCCAATGTGAGCAGCTCCCCAGCTCTATTCCAGGTCCAGCCCGTTACGTGTATTTTTTTCGTCCAACGATTTTCCTTTTATCTCAGGTTTTACAGTTTTACAGAAAAGTCCCTAGACAACATGCATATAATAACTCTCAATTGGTGCATCGGTTTAAAAGAAAATATATATGAAAAATGCTTAGATTTGTGTGTAGGTTAAGTATATCCAACTTTCATGCATGTTTGAAATGTTTAAATTGCCGTTTGGTTAAATTTTCTCATATGCCATGTTAAAATGCTTTAATTCATAACTAAATAACCATAACTCGGAATTTATTAAACTTTATATGTAAATGGGGTAGAAAAATGCCTAGTTTAACATGGTGAAGTTGTTTTGCATGTTTAATAACTCTAAATTTGTGTTTAGGACAGAACAGTACCAAACCTAATTTAGGCATATGGGGTTTTACCGGGTTTGTTGTTTACTATACCCGGCCCCATTTAAATTGTTTAGATGGTGTAGTTTTGTTATGCCTCACCTCTTGCCATGCTAAACAACATTTAATATTGTTGGGTACATAAACGAGATCGAAGTAAATAACTTGAATGTGGTGTTCCGTCAATATGCAACTCGTTGCATCTTGAGCTCCACTTAATTTGTAGGATTGTTTGTGCACTTTGCCATGTCATGTATCTTTAAACCGGACATGCATCATACTTGGTTGTGCATCATGCCACGTTTATGTGATGGTTGTTTACCATGTTGTTTGCTTCTTTCTGGTGTTGCTTCTTCGGGTTAGTTCCGTTAACGTCGCGTTTGTTAGGATCCATTCGACTACGTTCGTTTGTCTTCTTCATGGACTCGTTCTTCTTCCTTGCGGGATTTCAGGCAAGATGACCATACTCTCGAAATCACTTGTATCTTTGCTTGCTAGATGCTCGCTCTTTTGCTATGCCTATGCTGCGATACCTACCACTTGCTTATCATGCCTCCCATATTGTTAAGCCAAGCCTCTAACCCACCTTGTCCTAGTAAACCGTTGTTTGGCTATGTTACCGCTTTGCTCAGCCCCTCTTATAGCGTTGTTAGTTACAGGTGAAGATTGGAGTTCGTTCCTTGTTGGAACATGGATATTTTGTTGGGATATCACAATATCTCTTATTTATTTAATGCATCTATATACTTGGTAAAGGGTGGAAGGCTCGGCCTTATGCCTGGTGTTTTGTTCCACTCTTGTCGTCCTAGTTTCCGTCATATCGGTGTTATGTTCCCGGATTTTGCGTTCCTTACACGGTTGGGTTATAATGGGAACCCCTTGACAGTTCTCTTTGAATAAAACTCCTCCAGCAAGGCCCAACCTTAGTTTTACCATTTGCCTCACCACCACCTACATTTCCCTTGGGAGTCGCTCTCTCGAGGGTCATCTTTATTTTAACCCCCCCCCCCCCAGGCCAGTGCTTATCTAAGTGTTGCTCCGAACTAGAGCCACTTGCGGCACCACCTCAGGGAAACTTGAGGGCTAGTTTTTGCTGTACGTAGTGTTCATCCGGTGTTGCCCTGAGAACGAGATATGTGCAGCTCCTATCAGGATGTCGGCGCATCGGGCGGTCTTGCTGGACTTCTTTTACCATTGTCGAGGATGTCTTGTAACCGGGATGCCGAGTCTGATCGGATTGTCTTGGGAGAAGGAATATCCTTCGTTGACCGTGAGAGCTTGTGATGGGCTAAGTTGGGACACCCTTGTAGGGATTGAACTTTCGAAAGCCGTGCCCGTGGTTATGGGCAGATGGGAATTTGTTAATGTCCGGTTGTATAAAACCTGAAACTTATCTTAATTAAAATGCATCAACCACGTGTGTAACCGTGATGGTCTCTTCTCGGCGGAGTTCGGGAAGTGAACACGGTGTTGGAGTAATGCTTGACGTAGGTTGTTCTAGGATCACTTCTTGATCATAGTTGTTCGACCGTGATTTTTCCTTCTCTTCTCCCTCTCATTTGCGTATGTTAGCCACCAAATATGCTAGTCGCTTGCTGCAGCTCCACCTCATACCTTTTACCCTTCCTATAAGCTTAAATAGTCTTGATCGCGAGGGTGTGAGATTGCTGAGTCCCCATGACTCACAGATACTTCCAAAACCAGTTTGCAGGTGCCGATGATACCGTGCAGGTGACGCAACTGAGCACAGGAGGAGCTCGATGAAGATCTTGTCCATTGTGTCGTTTCATTTTAGTCGATCAGTAGTGGAGCCCAGTTGGGACGATCGGGGATCTATGTAGCTTTTGGGGTAGTATTCTTTTATTTTGGTTCCGTAGTCGGACCTTGATTGTATCTAGATGATGTAATGATTTATTCATGTATTGTGTGAAGTGGCGAGTGCAAGCCAACTATGTATCTCTTTCCCTTATGTATTACATGGGTTGTGTGAAGATTATCTCACTTGTGACATTGCTTTCAATGCGGTTATGCCTCTAAGTCGTGCTTCAACACGTGGGAGATATAGCCGCATCAAGGGCGTTACAAGTTGGTAATCAGATCCTTCCCCGACTTAGGAGCCCCTTACTTGATCGAATCGTTGGTGTTGTTGAGTCTAGAAAAATGTTTTGAGTCATTTAGGAATTATATGTTGGAGAGTTAGGAATTCTTTTTACTCCTCAGTCCCTTCGTCGCTCTGATGAGGCATCCTGACGTAGAGTTTTGACTCTTATCTTCCCACATTTCACTAAAAAAATATAGGATCACGCGGGCATCTTGGAATCATTCCGATGGTTTTGTGACGAGAACATTGTTCTTGGTGCCTCCTGACATTTAGGGGTTGTGGCATTGTCCCGGGGATTTGAGCTCCGAGGTGTTGTCGTCACAATTTTATCGTTGCAGTTCTGGAATACCTGAGTTTCGCCGACATCGAAAATCTCTTTTATGCAGTTGTTGGTGAGATAACCTCGACGCCACCCAGTACTGGGGTGGGAGTTCGGGAGTATTGCCATAACTCGTATAACGGATGCTTTTCGAAGGTTGAGGTAAATGATTTCCGAAGGTTTCTTGGTTATGTGTTGAAGGATGGATACAGTTGGATGTAGGATTTATTAGTTTTGGGTGCCTGTATCCCCAACACCTGATTGCATAACCGGAAAAATTTTGGTAGTTTATAAGTGGGAATTCAAGTAGCTCTTAGGATATCTTTCCGACAGACGTATGATATGAAATTGGGGTTCGACGTCTAGTGGTCCGCCTATCCATGGTTGGTTTTACAGTGGTCTCGTTGTGTCTTAAAGAGTCGTTGGCTATGTTGACTCGAGGATGCTTCGTATGTCATGTGCACTGCCTTGTACATGATGGTGTTGTACGATCGAGCCCGTGTAGGCCCCACCACGAAAACTTCGGACGAAATCTCCATCATATGTTTGTTCTGGCTTATTTTCCAAGCCAATCCTTTGCTTTTGTTTTGAGTTGTGGTATCCGAGTTGCTTCGAGGTCAAATGTTGATTCCATACCTTTCCTAAGTGGTGTTCTCATATTCCTATGTGAATACTAATCCTTCTTGATTATCGAGATTGTCTTGTCAATCCTTTTCACCGGCGTGTTTCTCTTCAAGTGGATCTGATCATTTCAACATTTGCAAGATCCAATCTCAGTTCTTCTCAACGTTGTTTGGTTCATCCGTCCCAAGTTTCCTTTGTTTTCCCACCCTCCCACCCTTTTTCTTCAAGGACTCACATTTCTTAATCATGTATCCTTTTATTGATGGGAAGTCTCTCCATTCCTTTCCGTCAATGTTCTTATCCGGTGATTCTCATGAAGATGCTCTACAAGTTCATCATTCTTCATTCCTTTTCTTCTCTGGTGGTTTCAAGTCAAGCTTTGTTGATCATATCTTTTCCTCGTTTCAATGCTTACTTATGCCGGTGCACCTCTTAATCTTCCCCGCTTGCTATTCAATTGTTCCGGAGTGTTCAAGATATCTCGAAGATTCGTGGTTGCACTCTCTTTTCGTAATCCTTTCAAGCACTTTCGAGATTGTAATCTCTTTCAAGTCATTTAATTCAACCGGTGCATTCTGCTTTTCAAGTAATCATTTCAATGGTGTATCTTTTGAGTGGGCCCTAACCCACAGGTCTGTAACCAGGATCTTACCTGACTCTTCTAATTTTCTTCCGGAGTTATTTCTCAAATTCTTTTCCAAGTTTGACGTAGGAATGAGTTATCATTAGTCAAATGTATTTCTCCAAGATCTTTCAAATTCTTTTCATCGTTGGCCCATCCTTTCCATTCTTCATTCCAGAGTGCCTCTACAATTCTTGGTGGTGTTTCTCGTCGTCATTTCTCAACATTTGAAGACCGAAGAAGAGTTTTACCTCCATAACTTATTTGTTCTCTCAGAGATTCGTGGATCTAGTTTGAGGCCATCCTCTTATAATTGTTTTGATTGTGAGAATTCTTTTCACATATCCGGAGCAATTCAAGAGTCTTCTCAGTTTGATTATCCAGAGTTCATCAATTCAGGCTTATTCATTCTCAGCTGTCGGTTATCATTCTCCAAATCTTACCGGTGCATTGTTCAAGTGATCTCTAATCAGTTCGTGATCCCTTTGTTCTCATGTATCTAGATTGTCTCAAGTATCTTCGTTCATTTCACAATTATTACCGGTGATTCATCCCTTTACTTCGTTCATTTTCAATTCGTACGGTGGTTCGTTCAAGATTCTCTTCCATGGTTATCATAATTCTTTCGTTGTTTCATCCTACCGGTGGTTCTTTCAAGACGTTCTCAAGTTTGATTTATATCTCTCTTAATCTTTTCTACGGGAATAAGTTGTATGCCAAATCCATTGCTTGTCATCAATTTAATTGGTGAACAATATGCATAACATAATTCTTATTCTTGTTTCATCGAGTAAATTCAATTCCTGCTTTCCGGAGTGGTTCATCATATCACATTCTCGGTTCGAGATGCTTTATCTTTTCTTTTCCAAGAGTTCCAAGCTTTCGTAATTATATCACCACGGAGATTCATCTACATTAGTACAAGCATTCACTTTGTGTTTTCAACTTCTCCTTTCTTTCGTTTGATCATTCTTTATTACCAGCGTTTTTCATGGAGGTTCTACATGATGGTTCATAAAGGATTTAATTCCTTCTCGAAGTGTTCATCAAGATTCTTTTCAGCTGAGCTCCAGTTTCTTCATCTTGCAACCCGGAGTGCAATCCTTTTTACTGTATCATTGGAGGTGGTATTATGTCATTCTTGATAATTTAAGTTCATGTTTCATGTTTCATGATTCACATGTTGTTAAGAATTAGGTATTTTAAATCCATCAATCTCGTCGTTGGAGTTATCTTGGATTATGTTTCACCTAAAGCCTTCTCTAAGGATTGTTGCTATTTAGGGTGCTTATAAATGATCCAAGTTCTTCATTCATGATCCCGGTGAAATAAGTCTCTCATCTGCTTGTTCATATCAATCCAATCTTTTGGTTTCCGTTAGTGGCAGAATTTCACCTCATAGTTTTGAGACGTATTCCATAAGACCATATCAAGCTTATTCTTTTCGTTGTTGGATTTCCAACAACTCCGTTCGACCCTTCTCCTAAAGATGCTTTTCAAGCTCATTTGAGGTAGAAGATGTTGCTTTCCTCTCCGTTCTTTTGATTCCATTCTTGCATTCGTTCCGGAGGCATGGTATTGTTGCTATATTCAACATCATCTCGTTTTGTCAAAAATCATGTTCTTTTCGTGCTTATCCATTTAACCGGAGTGTCATGCCCTCTTTTCAAGTTCTTCCCATTCTGTCAAGTTTTTGGCTCCCTTCTCAACTGGAGTGTCGTCTGAAATCTTTCTTACCCCTTGTGCCATTCTTTCAATAGTTCCGGAGGTAATGTGTTGTTGATTTCATCAAGTATCATCCAATATTCCCAAGATCATGTTCGATTCCTTTCATTTATAGTTGGAGTGTTGTCCAAATTTACATCAGTCTTATTCCTTCTCTATCTTGTTTTTAACCGGAGTGTTATCGTAATTGATTCTTATCGTTCCATCTACATTTAGTTTCTATCGGAGTGCTTGCATGTACTTCTTATCTATTGTAGCGTTTTTCTTATGTCTTTCAACCTACAAGGTTCTCGTAATGTTCCTTGTTCCTCTTTTCTACCGGTTTGTTTTCAACTACGTTCATCTTTGTTGTTTTCTTTCTCTCAATTTGTTCAAACTTGCAAGGTTCTTTGGTTTCACTCATTTGTCAAAGAAGCAACTTAGCTTTACCTCTTCTCGTCCTCTTCCGTTTCCCTCCGGTGCCATCCTAGATCTCGGGACGAGATCCTCTCGTAGTGGTGGAGAGTTGTGACGACCCGAGACCGTTGCGCCAGGTGTCTTCCAGTTATTCGCTGTTGTTGCCATGTAATTTTCTTGCGTGTTGCATTTCATGATGTCATCATGTGCATTGCATCATCATGTTTTCAAAACCTGCATCCGTCCGGGTTCCCCCAGTTCCGTCCGTTGTCCGTTCTGAGCCCAACCACACTTGCACGCGCCCGCGTCATGTCTGAAATAGTATTTTATAAGTGGCCGGAAAATGTTTTCTGATTGGGTTGAAAGTTGGCGTGTGGTCTTATTATAGTGTAGATAGACCGCATGTCAAGTTTCATCGCATTCGGAGTTCGTTTGATAGCCCAACCGTTAAACTATAGCGGCATTATAGTCGGTCAATCGTCGGACGTTTTCGGTCTCCGGAAACAGTCGCCGGGCCTTTCTCTCTTCTCTTTTCTCAGCCTGAGGCCTTCTGCACAGTCCACTACCTACCGCCATGCCCCGAAACCCCCTCCTTTCATAGTGCATCGGCCCTCGTGCGCGTCTGCAACTTCCCCGGACCCAACCCGGACAGTCGTCACCGTTGGATCCAGATCATCCCCAAACATCTACAAAACGTCTCCGTTTTTATTTTTGGGCTACCTAACCTATTTTTTCCGTCCGTCCGATTACGATCGGAGGGACCTAACCGCCCTATACTGATTTCATCTGCTATAAATATAATGGTCTAACCCTAGCCTACCTTATCCAATCCACTCTTTCCCACCACGCCGCCGCCAGCCAAACACTCACTCGCCTCCCACCTCGGGATCCTCCCAGATCCAAACCCGCAGCCGACCACCTTCCTATTTTTCAGCGCCGAGCCAACCCAGTTCCTTCATCCATCAATCCATCATTCTGGCCGCGTCGTCCCTCCAGGTCGCAGCGCCCTTCCCTTCCTCTGGTTCCCTTCTTTGTCTCTTTCTCTCTCTCTCTCTCTCTCTCTCTCTCTCTCTCTCTCTCTCTCTCTCTCTCTCTCTCGCTCTCGCTCTCGCTCTCTCAAATTCTCTCTCTCTCTCTCTCTCGCCAGGAGCAGGAGCAACAGGAGGACGCCCCTGCTGCCATGGCCATCGTTCTGTCGCCCTCTGCAGGTCGAAATCGCCGCCATGGAACCGCAGATCCGCCGTCTGCCTTCTCCTTGCCGGAGTACCTTGCAGCGCCTCGCCTCCCAGCCATGCTTCCCGTCCTGGATGCCGAACGAGCTCGCCGGCGTCCTCACGCCGTCCGTCACCAGTAGAACCAGGGCCCCTGCCTCGCGCCCTCCTCCTCGTCGTCCTTCGTCGTCTGGAGTCGCCGGGAGCCTGCGGCAAGTCCCTCGCCTCGCCGCCCCTTCCCCTCGCTCGCCGGAGCTCTGCTCCAGGCGCCGCCGCAGCTCTGCTTTTGTCGAGCAGAGGACGCCCGCTCGTCCCTACTTCGTTGACCATGTCTAGCTGCTTTGACGGCGACCTCCCGCGACCAGATCCGGCCTTCCAGACGCCCTGCACCCTCGAGCCACCGCAGGACCTCCTTCCCCCACGCCAAGTTCGCCGTCGCCAGCCCAGCCTCCCCTTGGCCCATCCGCGCAAGCCCAGCGGCCGCGCCAGATCCGCTAGTCCAGCCGGCCTGCTAAGGCCCAATGTGAGCACCTCCCCAGCTCTGTTACAGATCCAGCTTGTAACGTGTTTTTTTCGTCAAGCGATTTTCCTTTTATCTCAGGTTTTACAGTTTTACAGAAAAGTCCCTAGACAACATGCATACTCAATTGGTGCATCGGTTTAAAAGGAATTATATATGAAAAATGCTTAGATTTGTGTGTAGGTTATGTATATCCAACTTTCATGCATGTCTGAAATGTTTAAATTGCCGTTTGGTTAAATTTGCTCATATGCCATGTTAAAATGCTTTAATTCATAACTGAATAATTGTAACTCGGAATTTAATAAACTTTATATGTAAATGGGGTAGAAAAATGCCTAGTTTAACATGATGTACTTGTTTTGCATGTTTAATAACTCTAAATTTGTGTTTAGGACAGAACAGTACCAAACCTAATTTAGGCATATGGGGTTTTACCGGGTTTGTTGTTTATTATACCCGGCCCCATTTAAATTGTTTAGATGGTGTAGTTTTGTTATGCCTCACCTCTTGCCATGCTAAACAACATTTAATATTGTTGGGTACATAAACGAGATCAAACTAAATAACTTGAATGTGGTGTTCCATCAATATGCAACTCATTGCATATTGAGCTCCACTTAATTTGTAGGATTGTTTGTGCACTTTGCCATGTCATGTATCTTTAAACCGGACATGCATCATACTTGATGTGCATCCTTCCATGTTTATGTGATGGTTGTTTACCATGTTGTTTGCTTCTTTCCGGTGTTGCTTCTTCGGGTTAGTTCCGTTAACGTCGCGTTTGTGAGGATCCGTCGACTATGTTTGTTTGTCTTCTTCATGGACTCGTTCTTCTTCCTTGTGGGATTTCAGGCAAGATGACCATACTCTCGAAATCACTTCTATCTTTGCTTGCTAGATGCTCGCTCTTTTGCTATGCCTATGCTGCGATACCTACCACTTGCTTATCATGCCTCCCATATTGTTAAGCCAAGCCTCTAACCCACCTTGTCCTAGCAAATCATTGTTTGGCTATGTTACCGCTTTGCTCAGCCCCCCTTATAGCGTTGTTAGTTGCAGGTGAAGGTTGGAGTTCGTTCCTTGTTGGAACATGGATATTTTGTTGGGATATCACAATATATCTTATTTAATTAATGCATCTATATACTTGGTAAAGGGTGGAAGGCTCGGCCTTATGCCTGGTGTTTTGTTCCACTCTTGCCGCCCTAGTTTCCGTCATATCGGTGTTATGTTCCCGGATTTTGCGTTCCTTACACAGTTGGCAGTTGGGTTATAATGGGAACCCCTTGACAGTTCGCTTTGAATAAAACTCCTCCAGCAAGGCCCAACCTTGGTTTTACCATTTGCCTCAACACCACCTACTTTTCCCTTGGGAGTCGCTCTCTCGAGGGTCATCTTTATTTTCACCCCCCCCCCCC
>NC_041384.1:255095726-255157263 GCF_002162155.2 Triticum dicoccoides | reverse complement strand
GTCCAAACTAGAGCCACTTGCGGTGCCACCCCGGGGAAACTTGAGGGCTGGTTTTAGTTGTACGTAGTGTTCATCCGGTGTTGCCCTGAGAACGAGATATGTGCAGCTCCTATCAGGATGTCGGCGCATCGGGCGGTCTTGCTGGACTTGTTTTAACATTGTCGGGGATGTCTTGTAACCGGGATGCCGAGTCTGATTAGATTGTCTTGGGAGAAGGAATATCCTTCGTTGACCGTGAGAGCTTGTGATGGGCTAAGTTGGGACACCCCTGTAGGGATTGAACTTTCGAAAGCCGTGCCCGCGGTTATGGGCAGATGGGAATTTGTTAATGTCCGGTTGTAGAAAACCTGAAACTTATCTTAATTAAAATGCATCAAGCGCGTGTGTAACCGTGATGGTCTCTTCTCGGCGGAGTCCAGGAAGTGAACACGGTGTTGGAGTAATGCTTGATGTAGGTTGTTCTAGGATCACTTCTTGATCTTAGTTGTTCGACCGTGCTTTTGCCTTCTCTTCTCGCTCTCATTTGCATATGTTAGCCACCCAATATGCTAGTCGCTTGCTGCAGCTCCACCTCATACCTTTTACCCTTCCTATAAGCTTAAATAGTCTTGATCGCGAGGGTGTGAGATTGTTGAGTCCCCGTGACTCACCGATACTTCCAAAACCAGTTTGCAGGTGCCGATGATACTGTGCAGGTGACGCAGCTGAGCTCAGGAGGAGCTCGATGAAGATCTTGTCCATTGTGTTGTTTCGTTTCAGTCGATCAGTAGTGGAGCCCAGTTGGGACGATCGGGGATCTGTGTAGCTTTTGGGGTAGTCTTCTTTTATTTTGGTTCCGTAGTCGGACCTTGATTGTATCTGGATGATGTAATGCTTTATTCATGTATTGTGTGAAGTGGCGAGTGTAAGCCAACTATGTATCTCTTTCCCTTATGTATTACATGGGTTGTGTGAAGATTACCTCACTTGCGACATTGCTTTCAATGCGGTTATGCCTCTAAGTCATACTTCGACACGTGGGAGATATTTCCGCATCGAGGGCGTTACAGTATCCTTCACCAATTTAGATTGATGACAAGCAACGGATTTGGCATACTACTTATTATCGTAAAAAGGATTAAGATAGATATAGCATCACTTGGGAAGGTCTTCAACGAACCACCGGTAGGATTGGAAAGAACGAATGAATTGATATGATAACCAAGGAAGAGAACTCTTGAACGAACCACCGTAAGAATTGAAAATGAAAGTAGCAAAGGCACAATTCACCGGGAAGAATTGGAAAAACGAATGAAGATACTTGAGGGAATTTGATACCTGAGAACGAAGAGATCATTAACTGATTAGAGGATATTTGAATGAAGCATCGGTAAGATTTGGAGAATGAGAGCTGAAAGCTGAGAATGAATAATTCTGAGATGATGGGCTCCAGAGAATCAAACTGAAAAGACTCATGAATTACTCTGGATGGGTGAAAAGAATTCTCGCAATCGAATACATTTATGAGAGGATGGCATCACGCTAGAATCACGAGTCTTTGAGAGAATAGATAAGATTTGGAGGAAAACTCTTCTTTGGTCTTCCAAAATTCGAGAATGACGACGAGAAACACCACCATGAATTGTTCAGGCACTCCGGAATGACAATTAGAAAGGTTGAACCATAAATGAAAAGAATTTGAAAGATCTTGGAGAAAGCATTTGACTGATGATAACTCATTCTTATGTCAAACTTGGAAAAGAATTTGAGAGTAACTCCGGGAAAAATAGAAGAGTCAGGTAAGATCCTGGGAAAAACCTGTGGGTTAGGGCCCGCTCAAAAGATACACGGTTGAACGATTTAAAAGAGAGAATGCGTCGGTTGAATTAAATAGCTTGAATGAGATTACAACCTCGAAAGAACTTGAACGAATGCAGAGTGGAAACACGAATCTTCGAGATATCTTCAGCACTCCGGATACAAGAATCGCAATGTTAATGATCAAGAGATGGTTGGATAAGAACTTCCAACACAAGAAAGCATTTGAAAACGAGGAAAGTGATATGATCGACAAAGCTTAAATTGAATCCACCGGAGAAGAAAGAGAACGAAAAATGATGAACTTGAGGCTCTGTAAGTATCTTCATGAGAATCACCGGATAAGAACATTGACGGAAAAGAATGGAGAGACTTCCCATCAATAAAAATGAACTTGATTAAGACATCTGATTCCTTGAAGGGGTTGGGAGGGCAGGAAAACAAAGTCAACTGGGGACGAATGAAATAAATAATGCTGAGAAAATTGAGATTGGATCTTGCAAATGGGAAAATGATAGGATCAACTTGAAGAGGAGCACACCGGTTGAGAAGAAATTGAGATGACAAACTGGATGATCAAGAAGGATTTGTATTCACATAGGAATATGAGAACGCCACATAGGAAAGGTATGGAATCAACACTTGACATTGAAGCAACTCGAATACCAAAACTGAAAACGAAACAAAGGATTGGCTTGCAGAATAAGCCGGAACAAACATATGATAGAGATTTCGTCCGAAGTTTTCGTGGTGGGGCCCACACAGGCTCGATCGTACAGCACCATCATGTACAAGGCAGTGCACATAACATACGAAGCGTCCCCGAGTCAGCATTGCCAAGGACTCTTTAAGACACAACGAGACCACTGTAAAACCAACCGTGAATAGGCGGACCACTAGATGTCGAACCCCAATTTCATATCATACATCTATCGGAAAGATATCCTACGAGCTACTTGAATTCCCACCTATAAATTCCCGAAACTTTTTGGTTATGCAATCAGGTGTTGGGGATACAGGGGAAGCATAATATCTCACCCAAACTAACAATCCCTACATCCAGCTGTATCCATCCTTCAACACATAACCAAGAAACCTTCGGAAATCGTGTACCTCAACCTTCAAAAAGCATCTGTTATACGAGTTATGGCATTACTCCCGAACTCCCACCCAGTACTGGGTGGCGTCGATGTTATCTCACCAACAACTGCATAAAAGAGATTTTCAATGTCGGCGAACTCAGGTATTCTGGAACTGCAGAGATAAAATTGTGACGACAACACCTCAGAGCTCAGCTCCCCGGGACACTATCACAACCCCTAAATGTTAGGAGGCACCAAGAACAATGTTCTCGTCACAAGAATATCGGAACGATCCCATGATACCCGCGTGATCCAAAAAAATCGTGAAATTTGAGGAGAGAAAAGTCAAAACTTCTACGTCAGGAGTCCTCACCAGAGAGACGAAGGGACCGAGGAGTAAAAAGAATCCTACTCTCCGATATATATATCCTAAGACTCAAAACATCTTGTTCTAGACATAACAACGTCAGCGATTCGATCAAGCGGGGGGCTCATAAGTCGGGGATGGCTCTAATACCAACTTGTAACTCCCACAATGCGGCTATATCTCCCACGTGTCGGGGCATGACTTAGAGGCATAGCCGCATGGTAGGCTTGTCGCAAGAGGGGTAATCTTCACACATCCCATGTACTGAATAAGGAAGGGATAAAGAGTTGGTTTACAATCGCCACTTCACACAAATACAAGTTAAACATAAATCATTAGAGTACAATCAAGGTCCTACTACGGAACCAAAATAAATGAAGACAACCCCAAATTCTAGATCCCCGATCGTCCCAAGTGGGCTCCACTACTGATCATCCGGAAAAGAAATAAAACAACGATCAAGATCTTCATCGAGCTCCCACTTGAGCTGGGTTGCGTCATCTACACTGGTATCATCGGCACCTGCAACTGTTTGGAAGTATCTGTGAGCCACGAGGACTCAGCAATCTCACACTCGCGAGATCAAGACTATTTAAGCTTAAGGGTAGGAAAGGGTTGTGAGGTGGAGCTACAGCAAGCACTAAGAATATATGGTGGCTAACATACGCAAATAAAAGCGAGAAGAGAAGCAACACAGCGGTCGTGAACTAGAAGTGATCAAGAAGTGATCCTGAAACTACTTACGTTAAAGCATAACACAAGAACCGTGTTCACTTCCCGGACTCCGCCAGAAAGAGACCATCGCGGCTACACACACGGTTGATGCATTTTAATTAAGTCAAGTGTCAAGTTCTCTACAACCGGACATTAACAAATTCCCATCTGCCACATAACCATGGGCATGGCTTTCAAAAGTTTATAATCTACAGGGTGTCCCAATGTAGCCCATCACAAGCTCTCATGGTCAATGAAGGATATTCCTTCTCCCGGGAAGACCCGATCAGTCTCGGAATCCTGGTTACAAGACATTTCGACAATGGTAAAACAAGACCAGCAAAGCCGCCTAAATGTGCCGACAAATCCCGATAGGAGCTGCACATATCTCATTCTCAGGGCACACCAGATGAGCAGACCATACAACTAAAACCATCCCTCAAGTTTCCCCGAGGTGGCGCTGCAAGGGGCTCTAGTTTGGACCAACACTTAGAGAAGCACTGGCCCGGGGTGTTAAAATAAAGATGACCCTCGGGTTAATTACTCCCAAGGGAAAGGTATAGGTTGTTAGGCAAATGTAAAACCAAGGTTGGGCCTTGCTAGAGGAGTTTTATTCAAAGCGAACTGTCAAGGGGTTCCCATAACACCCAACTGCGTTAGGAACGCAAAAAATCAAGGAACATAACACCGGTATGATGGAAACTAGGGCGGCAAGAGTGGAACAAAACACCAGACATAAGGTCGAGCCTTCCACCCTTTACCAAGTATATAGATGCATTAATTAAATAAGAGATATTGTGATATCCCAACATATCCATGTTCCAACATGGAACAATCTTCAACTCCACCTGCAACTAGCAATGCTATAAGAGGGGCTGAACAAAAGCAGTAACTTAGCCAAACAACAGTTTGCTAGGAAGGAGGGTTAGAGGCTTGACATGACAATATGGAAGGTATGATATAACAAGTGGTAGGAAGCATGACATAGCGATGGAGCGAACAACTAGCAAGCAAAGATAGAAGTGATATCGAGGTTATGGTCATCTTGCCTGAGATCCCGCAAGGAAGAAGAACGAGTCCATGAAGAAGACAAATGGACGTAGTTGAACGAATCCTCACAACTCTGAAACGGAACCGAAGCTAACGAGAGAAGCAACCCGGAAAGAAGCAAGCAACATAGTAAACAACCATCAAATAAACATGGCATGATGCACAACCAAGTATGATGCATGTCCGGTTTAATGAGGCATGGCATGGAAAAATGCACAAACAATACTACAAATTAAGTGGAGCTCAATATGCAACGAGTTGCATATTGACGAAGCACCACATCAATTATTTAGTTCTCTCTCGTTTATGTACCCAACAATATTAAACGTTATTAAACATGGCAAGAGATGAAACATAATAAAACTATACTATCTAAGCAATTTAAATGAGGCCGGAACAACAAACAACTATTCCAGAAAATCCCCATGTGCATATTTGAAGGTTGGTACTGTTCTGCCCAATACACAATTTTAGATTTATTAAGCATGCAAAGTCATGTCACCAAGTTAAACTAGGCATTTTTCTACCCCAATTACATATAAAGTTTGTTAAGTTTGGAGCTACGGTTATTTAGTTATGACTTAAATCATTTTAACATGGCAATATAGCAAAACAAAGCAAACAACAAGTTTAAACATTTTTAACATGCATGAAAGTGGCATATTATTAATCTAGACATAATTCTAAGCATTTCTCATATATAAAACATTTTAAACCGACGCACGGTTTGTGAGTTAGGATATGCAGGAAGTGCAAGGGCTTTCTTGTAAAACTGGAATACTCTGAAAAAATAGCTAAATTCGTAGATCTGAGAAAAAAACTACACAGGCCGAATCTAAAACTGGAGCAGACCCAACAGAAGAAAAAAACAAAGGGGCACTGGGGGTTTCTCACCATGGGCCAAGCCTAGTCGGTGGAAAGGAGACCGGTAGGGGCACGCTGGGCCTCGGACGTGGTTGGCCCACGCACGCGCGAGGAAGGCAGCCCAGCAGGGGAGCGGTTGTCCTCCTCTGCTCCAAGCAGAGGCAGGAGCATGGCGCGGCGGCTGCCGACGATAGGGACGGCGGTGCAACGTGTAGGGGACCGGAGGACGACGGGGATGGACGGATCCGAGGACGGGGGTTCTAGATCCGGTGACGGAGGTGGTCGACGGCGCTCGGGATGCGGCATCCGGCGAGGTGGAGCTCGTCCATGGCGATGGGATCCTGCGGGGGAGAGAGAGGTCATGAGGGAGAGGGAGTAGCATAGGGAAGGACGGAGGAGTGGCAGGGGCGACGCGATCTGGTTGCTGGCGGCGAGGCTCCGGCGGGTCAAGGCGGAGGCCGGCAAGGCGAGGCGGGGGCTGGCTCTGGATCGGGCGCCTCCCGATCTAGAGCTCACGCGCGGTTGCTCGGGCGCTAGGAGCCAGGCGGCGGCGATGGCTCCGGGCTCCGATGGGCTCGGCAGGCCCCAGATGGGCCTGACAGGGCCGCAGGAGGTGGGGGGCTGCGGGGAGACGTGGCGGCGTCTGGTTGGCCACGAGCGTCGGCTGCGACGGAGCGGCCAGTGGTGGTGCGCCACTTGGCAGCGGAGGGCTGGCCGGGCACAGATTCCGAGGAGGGGGGCGGCGGCTGCTGGTAGGAGGTGGCTGGCGGCACGGAAATTGAGGAGGGGGTAGGTACAAGTAGGTGGAGGGGGTTAGGGTTCCAAAAATGGAAGGGGAAGGTCTATATATAGACATAGGGGCTAGGTTAGGGGGATTTAGGGGCTTCCGGAGCCCTCCGATCGAGATCCGACGGTCCGGGGCGGAGGGGAGTGTAGGCGGGCTGCAGGTAGGCTGATGATGGGTTGTGCAAGTGGACTAGTGGGCTAAGAAGAGAGGAAGATGGGCAGCTTGGCACATGTTTCCGGATACGGAAACGTCTGACGTATGGCCGGCTATAGTACCGCTATATGTTTAACGGTTGGGCTATCAAATGAGCTTCGAATGCGCCGAAACTTGACAAGCGTTCTACCTACACTATAATAAGACAGCACGCAGCTTTCATCCCATTCCGAGAACATTTTTAGGCCACTTATAAAATAATATTTCGGATGTGCCTCGGGCGCGTGCAAGTGTGTCTTGGCATAGAACGGACAACGGAAGGAACTGGGGGAACTCGGACGAATGCATGTTTTGGAAACATAATGATGCAATGCACATGATGACATGATAAGATGCAACACGTAAGCGAATGACAAGGCAACAACAGCGAATTACTGGAAGACACCTGGCGCGTCGGTCTCGGGGCGTTACATACAAGTAGCTAGTTCTTCTCCAAGAGGAGGTCTTGAATCCACTAGGGGATCTTCCTACAAGGGGTCTTGAATCCACTTGGGGGATCTTCTTCTAGGAGG
Organism: Triticum dicoccoides; assembly: GCF_002162155.2. Taxonomy (NCBI): domain Eukaryota; kingdom Viridiplantae; phylum Streptophyta; class Magnoliopsida; order Poales; family Poaceae; genus Triticum; species Triticum dicoccoides. The sequence goes on along the minus strand of NC_041384.1, from coordinate 255,149,877 downwards.
CCTCGGTCTCCAAAGGGAGTAGTATCAAGTGGATGAGCAATGATCTATCTCTAGTATGAGCTAAACCAATGCTAACCCTAGAAAGAGGAAGGAGGAGGAGGAGTATATATAGTCTAGAGGGAAGAATGGGTACTTGGGCCTCGGCCTTAGTCACTATGCGCAGACAGGCATCAGACTTCCAACCATTACCATTCGTCCGGTGGCTCACGAGGGTCCGGACGCCCGGTAACGCTCGGACTTCTGGCATTTGGGCTCTGATCAGGTGGGGCCAGACATCAGGAGGTGATCGGTCGTCCAATCGTCGGTCGTCCTAAGGGCTCGGATTTCCGCTATTTTCCTTTTGTGATGTGGCACCCGATTTCTGGAGGGGCTCGGTCATCCGGTCACTGGAGGTGGCGGACTTTCGGTCCGTATCGGTCGTCCGGCCGCTATAGCACTCACTGGCTGGGTCCTTGGGCTGGTGGAGTCTCCGGGCATCGGGTGTCCGGCGTGGTCCGGTCGTCCGGTGGTTGTAGTTTTTCTGGCAGCTCCTTCTCTTGGTCCTTGTACTTGGTGTCCTCGTCATCTTGTCCATTGGATGTAATTTTTCCGTGGCTTTCCTCTAAGTACATCGTCACACATAGGGTTTCCGCTTGAGGTAGTAGCCATGTCTCATATGAAGAATGTGTAAGTTCGGAGAGGAATGAGTTCACCTTAGTTTCAATAGCCCTTCTCCGAGATCTAGTCATTGGTCCATGTGGTGTCGTAAGAGATGTAGTTAAGTCCAAGGGAGATGACCGTAGGATGCTCCACATCAATTCACCGACTGGCCTACACTCTAACCGATTGTGTGCCCCCGTCACTCATCTTGACCAGCCCCTCTATGATTGTGGGCCTATGGCTGGTTGGGTCTCTAGCTGGGCTGGACCTTAAGTCGCCATGGGTGTACCTGGTGGGGAATTAGCCGTCAACTAATTCTGTTTGTTTTGCATCAATTTCGTCTATTTTTGTGCTCCCACCTTTTCAAATGGTCTGGACATTTGGTGTCGGTAGCCTAGGAGGTCATGCCTACAAGGTCACCGTTTGATATATACCTCACGTAGTTTAATTAATTTAGTTTAAATTTAGTTAGAGCTTTGTTAAATTTTGTAGGTTCGATTGTACATATATCAAAATTTGAGAAATTTTTGTCCGTTTTGCATAAGTTTCATCTATTTTTGTGCTCCTACCATTTGGAAACCATTTGGACATTTGGTGCCTACGGTCAGAAGGCTAGATAGTGAAGCTCAAAGTTCTTATGACATTTGACGTTGTTTCATTTGGTTATCTACGTTAGAGTTGTCTTAAGGGCATCTCCAATGCGGACCCGTAAACCACTCGCATCTGTTTGGACCGTGGAAGCCATCCAACACGGGCCTCTATCGGTCTGCGGCATAGTCCGAACGCATTTTCTCTCGCGAATTGGAGACAAAGTGGGGTGGGGGTTGCGGGTGTCCCGACACCCGAAACGTAGAACTTCAACACCCCCGGCCCATCCAGTCCCCCTCCCGGTCCCATTTCCTTCCACTCCGGTTCTTCTCCCCCTTGCTTGGCATTCGCGCCCTCTAACTCCGTCGCCGTTGTTGTACGTCTCCGGACGCCACAGAGGCATTGCCGGATGTCCATAACCAGCACTGACGCGCCCGCTCGGCAGAGATGTCCACCCTGGAGCTGTTTGTACGCAGGTACACTTTGGCCCCTATCAACGACCTCCATGGAGGACACCACGCCTGGAAAGTGTTCGGTCAAATGCCATTGAGCTTATTTTTAAATGCTATGTCGTTTTTAGAGTACGAAAGATGATGAGCTACTCGGTCGTGGAGGCTGTGTTGTTGTGCGATGCATGGCTGGCCGTAACCGCGGATTTCATAGGCAGGAGCAGAGGGCAGCCATTGTGGGAGCATGTGCACGAAAAGTTTCACGCACGAAAGCACATTGCGTCCTATGATATGTACATCATTCAGTCACGCAACATGAGGTTGTTGTCGTATTGCTGGCATGCTATCCAGATCAGCGTCACCAAGTTTGCGACGTGGTTCATCAGCTCGAGGCAAGGTGGCCATTGCATGCGGCAGAGGATGAGATCGTAAGTTTTACTTCCTCTTTCTCAACTTGTTGATTGATTCTTTCACTTAATATTGGTCTACACATTATATGTAGTCTGCACACGCTGCCGTGATGTACCATAGGATAAAGGATGGCCATTTACGTGCACACTGTTGGATGAAACTGAGGGGGGGTATGTGTGGAACGACATGACCCATTCATGAAAAACTTGTTGGACATCCGGGATGTAGTTGAATTAGAGACATTGTTGTACTAGACTTAATTTGCATGTTATGTATGAACAATTTGTACTATTTTCTATCCGAACTTTGATGAGTATCGGTCGGTTTGCATGAATTTCTTACGATTAGTTAAAATACGGTTTGAAAAGTATGCGGCTACGGTTGGATGTGGGCCTCCCACATCCGTGTCCGTGCACTGTTCCTTGTCCGTGGACAGAATCAGGAGGGAATTTATAGGTTGATGTTGAAGATGCCCTAAGAGCATCTACAGCCACAGACAGCAAATCCGAACCCTCAAACGCCCGCGGACGCGTCCGGGCGCGTCCGCGAGCACTGACCAGGCACACCACAGATTTGCCTCTCCACATACGCGTATCTCATTTCCGGTACCCTATATCCATACTACGCATGCACATGATGAACTACTCTACATAATCAAACTACGTACAAAGAAATCGGCATGAAACGGAGAACGAAATGCACATAAACCCACTTTACATCATCCAAAAGATCGGCACAGTTCATCGTCGGACAAGTTCAAACACTAAAAACGATAATCAAACATAAATAGAGACCTTCTTCACGACTTCCTCGCCGCCGGCCCTTTGCCCTTCCGGTCTTCGGCGCTGCTGTAGGAGTCGGTGGCTGGTGGAGGATCGTCCAATTCGTCGGACGCCAAGCCATGGTCGTCGGAGGAGGAGGAGGAGGAAGAGTCGACGATGACGAGGCCCTTGAGGCGCTAGACGGCCCGGTCCTGCTGGTGCATGAGCTTGGCCAGCCGAGCCGCCTCCATCGCCTTCTCCCTCGCCTCCCGCTCAGACTGCTCGATGGCAAGCCGGAGAGCCTTCGCGTTCTTCCAGCGGAGCCCCCGAACCTCTCCGTCTCCGTTGCCGCAAGCGACCGGCGGTAGACCCACAGGAGGAGCCGGTCGTCCTCGTCGGGCTTCGCCGGCCCACGCCGGCGGCGGACAGAGCTCTCCACAGCGCCCCTCTCCCTTGCCCGCTGCCTCTCGCGGCGGGCGGCGCGCGCATCCGACTCCTGCGTGCGCGTCCGGGCTGGCAGGGCGGGCACAAGCACCCACCGCTACCCACGAAGGGGAGTAGCAGCCGGCGGGGCGACGGGACGACGTAGGGGAGGTGCGGATAGTGTCGGCCGCCTGTCGGAGCTGCCCATGGGCCGGGAGGGGCCAGCACCGGTGTCCCAGATGCACTGACGAGGAAGTGGCGGCTGTGGCGAGGCTGCGGATCCGGAGCTGCCCCCGGTGTCCACCTTGGACCGCTCCAAGGCAATACGGAGGGCAAGCTCATACTCCGAATCCACCTCGTCGTTGGAGCGGCTGCCGGAGCTCGACATTAAGCCGGATTTGATCGGAATCGGTGAGAGGAGAGGAGAGGATGGAGCAAGAGAGGAGAGTGAGTGAGCTAGGGTTTCGGACCGACGAGTCCAATGGGGTTTTTTGTGGGACATCCGTGGGGTCCATGGTGGGCGGGCTTGTCAGGCGGACACGCCCGGGCATGCCCGGGCCACCCCATGTCCGTCTCATATTTAGGCTGGATATGGGTGATGTCGGTCAGCCCGGATGTTTGAGATATGTTTGAGACGTTTGTCTGAGCCGAAAAAACGTGACCGGGCAGTGACCAGGCGGCCCATCCGGATTTTTTCTCGTATGAAACGGGTTTGAGATGTTCGGTTTTAGATGCTCTAAGCACGCATAGATACGGCTTTATGCTTTTAACCGCTCCCGGATGTTGTTGTAAACACAAAGTGCTACTGAATAAACAATGCGATGGTGGGGGCGCTGAAGCTACTAGGGTGTGAGGTGACGAGAGGCCACTCTGGGTCAGGAAAATAGAATTCTAAACCGACGTGTCGGTAAAAGCACGATTTACCCGAAAAGGCCGAAAAGGTATAGCAGTATTCCATTCCGTGCCTCCAACCACGAAGGCGAGATGCTCCCCCCATGACTCAGCTCAGCTGCTGTTCCCCGGCTACGACAGGAGGAAAGCGAAACACCGCCAAAATGTACTATATATGTTAGTGTTTCTTTTTTGTGGGTGTATATGTTAACAATCGACCGGTCAGCAACCTGCAAATTGATGGGTCGTCCCGTCCGTTTCCCTGGCTTTATCCTTCGGCGATCAACCCGCAACCACACCACGCGAGCAGCTCCTCCTCCAGCAGGAGCGTATCTCGTTCCGCGATCTCTTTTTTGGTTTGACCAATTAACAATGCCTTGGCTGCTTCTGCATCTCCATGCTAACGTTTCCACGTAATAAGTCTAGTTTAAGGAAGGGGTTAGATACGATAGGAGATACGTGACACCATACAAAATTAGCGCTGCCCCAACTGGGTGTGTCTACTGGCCAGTGGGAGCTAATCCTACTCTCGCAACAACAATAAAAAGATAGTAGTGGAAGCTAATCCTGCTTCCGTCGGGGACGTGTGTCGAGGGGAGCGCGTAGCTGCCCTCGGCACGCGGAGGTGCCTTTTATTTTAGAATAATAACTTCTCCTTCTGTACGGTAATATTTATCACTGGAGTAGCTGAAGTTCAGAGAGAGTACATGTTTATTGCAAAAGGTGTATCATGCAAAATTCACGGAAAGGACCTAGGAACACAGTTGTCCCCTACAATTGCACAAAAGCCCTCCAAAAAACAAAGTAAAACTCGGTCCTAAGAAAACCTTGCATCCATCGTCATCTTCGCTTGTTGCTGACCACCGTCATCACTAAAGCGCTATCAGAGATAGGAAAAACGAGCAACCCCACGGACTAGATCCGCCTAAGTACCATAGCTGAAGCAGCGTTGTGAACCGATTAAGCGGCCGCTACAGAATGACAAGGCCGAGCCTCCGTAGCGCGTCGGTCGGGGAACATTCCCATGCTTGTTGGATTGCAGATCCACTGACTCCGCTTGACGCCGTCGAAGGAGAGGATTAGATCTACTCGCCATCTTCCACAAACCCTTGCACGAGGCCATCATATCCCAAGGGCCGCCCATGTTGCCACCATCCAAGGAGGGGGCCAACAACGGCGAGTTCACCCCTAAGCATCCTCCCAGGTCCTCAAGCAGTGTTGGGGAAGACACCACCGAGACGGAGACAGGCCCGGAGGATGATGGACAAGAGCTCGGAAGCCGTCGCCGCCTCGCCGGCTGAGCCCTGCCACCAAGATCTTGCTGGACACACATGACCCTCGAGCTGGCCATAGCTCCCAGATCTATCACCCACTTCTTCGAAGACCAAACGTGATAGATATATTTGAGGCACCCTTATTGACGGCCGCTGCCATCGCCGCCGAAGAAGCCATGACGGTCAGTCAAACCCTAGCTACGAATATAACCTAGACTATAGCCAAAAACTAACAGCGCAACGGATCCAACGACTCCAATCACGATCCAACGAGCATGAGGCCCGCGGGGGAGCAGAGTCGTCGGATTCAAAGCTGGAAGTCCCGTCGCCCCTCAGGTCGCCTTGGAGAGAGATAGGAAGGAGATAGATGGGTCGTGAGCGAATATACACCTGGGCGAGGGAAGAACACCTTAATTGGCGGAGGTGCCTCTGGGTCTCCGCCCGATTACCAACAAGGAGGCCGACCTTTTTCTTTTCGATAAAAGATATTTCATTCAATTGATATATTGTGATGCCCCAAGACCGGAGCTTCAGATGCCTTCCAGGGTTTCCGAGATTCGTTATGCGATTTGTTTTTTGCTTGCGTGTTGCATTTCTTCTTGTGCATGGCATCATGTCATCATGTCATAAATCTTTTGCATCTCAACTAAATAAAAATGCATAGATCTTTGATCTATTTAAATCGAGGGAACTCACATGGTGATTTCTCTATATAACATATCCTCTCAATATATTAGGGAGCTATAATAAATATTCTAACACACTTGCAAAGTAATTCCATGTATTTTTTCTACTTCAAGTTTGGTCCACAAACTTTGCCCATAATTTTCTTTCATCGCTTTCCCGATCTCCACAAAATCCCTGAACATTTTTGGACACTTCTCAAACCCGTCCTAGTTGAAACCATTTGAATTAAATTCAAAGGAATTTGAATTTAATTTTGCATTCATGCCCACTCCTATCTTTCTGGGCTCAAGCTCCTTTTTATGAGTCCAAGAAAATTGGCGTCCTGCTCAAATTCTTCTCCTATTTCTCTCTACATTTTCTTAACTCTCTGTTTTTTTTGTTAAACAAGGAGATTAGTCTAAGGGAGAAAGGGAGAGAGAGCCCAGCCTAGATCTCACGCAGGCCCATCTGCACCTAGGCGCAGCCCCCCTCTCTATTGGGCCGGCCTCCAAGGCCCAACCGCGCCCCCAATAACCCTAGCCTCCCTGAGGCCTCACAGCCCGCAGTCCACTGCACTAACCTAGCCCGATCCATCTCCCTCCCCGATCCCATCTCTTCCTCACTCGTCTCCCTCTTCCTCCCGTAGCGCCGCCAGAGGAGTAGTGCAGCAGCGCCTCCTTCCTGATTCCCCAACACCGCCCCTGCCGGAGTCCCTCACCTCCACCACCCGATCCAGCCGGCCTCCGCCACCTTTGCCCGTTCCCGGCCGGATCCCGCCAGCAGGGCCCCGTCCCCGCCTCTGTTTCCTCCACCACCATCGCCTCCGGGTGCTGCACTGGCGTTCTAACTCGTCGGAGTAGCCCAGCGGACCAGGACGCTCCTGCTGCACCTCTCATTTTCTTCCCCTGGTTCCCTTCCTCTTTGACTCTCTCTCTCTCTCCCGACTCAAATCCCTCCCTCTCTCGTCTCTGTAACAGGAAGCCCCGAGGAGCCGCCCTCATCCCTAACGCCGGCAAGCTCGCTGCTGACCTTGTGCGGCAACACTGGTGCACCCACCTCCGCACACCCACCTCATCGGACCCCTACTCCGGCTCCATCTCCACGCGAAGACCGATCGCCTCTGCTCATGTCGAAGCTTCACCTGCAGCTCTGCATCACTTGTGCCTCCTTCCCGGGCAGAGAAGATCTTGTCTGAGCAGTCTCCTTTGGTCAACCCGGTTGCTACCGCCGCTACCTTAAACTTCCCTGGTGCAGCTCGTTTCCAATGAATGGCGGCCTGAGTTTACCTCCACGCCAAGTACCACGACCTGCAAGGTCGAGAACGCCAAGCACCACTTCAAGCTATCAAGACCGCAAGCGCCAAGTAACACGATGACCCTCGAAGACTTCAGATTCGACAAGTCCGATGACGCTCTTGTACAACTATGTTGCCGAGACCGGAACCGGCAAGACCAACGACACGGAAACGCCAAGTACCCCTATGCACGAAGACGCCTAAGAACGTTTCGGCATTCACCAAGTACCACTACGGCGATATGAACATCTACGAACCGTATTCAGCTACCGTTTCCTACCTAGAACGACTATCGTCGATGTGCTTTTCGCCCGAAGGAATTGGAGTCATCAAGTACCTCTATGAACGAACGTGAACGACTACCGTCGCAAGAACGGGACCGGAAAGTCCGAAGACCCCAAGTACCACGACACCGATGACATGAACATCTACGGAAACTCGGGCAACGATATACATGTACCACTACCGTCGCTGAGATCGCGAGAACCTCTACCGTCGACCTTAGAGCATGCAAGAACGACTACTTCCCCTACCGCCGTCGCGAGAACTGTCCCGTTCGCACACTTCAAAGGTATAACCACGAGACGACCGCCCGTGGACCGTATGCATGTGATGTGTTGTATGAGATGCACCCTATGTTTGCACCATGTCCGAGTTGTCACTTGCTCGGTCCTCCTCGTTGCCATGTCGTCCATCCGTGGGACACCCGGTATTCGGGAGTGCCCCACCATCTTTTGCACGCATCCGCACACTTCTCCTTTGCATCGGTATCTCTATCGAGTTATCGGAACCGGAACGCCGCCGTGGCACCGTTTTGTTATCGTTCCCGTGGCACCCCTTTTCTTTCCACCATGGTGACAAATGCTTCATTTTACTCTTGTCAACATTTTCATAAATTGCATAAGCTTGCACATGTCATCTGTATCATGTTAATAACATTTAAAATGGTTTAAATGGTTGTTTGCATTAATTTGCTAAATGCATATGGGGATTTACCGGAATTGTTGTTTGATGTTTCCGGCCCCATTTAAATTGCTTAGATTGTGTAGTTTTGTTATGCTTCACCTCTTGCCATGTTAACCAACATTTAATACTGTTGGGTACATAAACGAGATCGAACTAAATAACTTGAATGTGGTGTTTCGTCAATATGCAACGGAGTTGCATGTTGAGCTCTACCTAATTTGTAGGATTGTTTGTGCATTTTGCCATGTCATGCCTCTTTAAAACCGGACATGTGGTGGTTGTTTACTATGTTGATGTGTTTCTTTCCGGTGTTGCTTCTTCGGGTTGGTTTCGATAACGTTGCGTTTGTGAGGAACCGTTCGACTACGTCAGTTTGCCTTCTTCATGGACTCATTCTTCTTCCTTGTGGGATTTCAGGCAAGATGACCATACCCTCGAAATCACTTCTATCTTTGCTTGCTAGTTGCTCGCTCTTTTGCTATGCCTATGCTGCGATACCTACTACTTGCTTATCATGCCTCCCATATTGTTGAACCAAGCCTCTAACCCACCTTGTCCTAGCAAACCGTTGTTTGGCTATGTTACCGCTTTGCTCAGCCCCTCTTATAGCGTTGTTAGTTGCAGGTGAAGATTGGAGCTTGTTCCATGTTTGGAACATGGATATTCTGTTGGGATATCACAATATCTCTTATTTAATTAATGCATCTATATACTTGGTAAAGGGTGGAAGGCTCGGCCTTATGCCTGGTGTTTTGTTCCACTCTTGCCGCCCTAGTTTCCGTCATATCGGTGTTATGTTCCCGGATTTTGCGTTCCTTACGCGGTTGGGTTATAATGGGAACCCCTTGACAGTTCGCCTTGAATAAAACCCCTCTAGCAATGCCCAACCTTGGTTTTACCATTTGCACTAACAACCTACCACCTTCCCTTGGGTTCTGCAGACTCATGGGTCATCTTTATTTTAACCCCCCCGGGCCAGTGCTTCTCTAAGTGTTGCCCGAACCGAGCTGCTTGCGGGCCACCTCGGGAAAACTTGAGGGTTGGTTTTATTCGTAGCTAGTCTCATCTGAGTGTGCCCTAAGAACGAGATATGTGCAGCTCCTATCGGGATTTGTCAGCACATTCGGGTTGTGTTGCTGGACTTGTTTTACCATTGTCGAGGATGTCTTGTAACCTGGATGCCGAGCCTGATCGGATTGTCTTGGGAGAAGGAATATCCTTCGTTGACCGTGAGAGCTTGTGATGGGCTAAGTTAGGACTCCCCTGCAGGGATTTGAACTTTCGAAAGCCGTGCCCACGGTTATGGGCAGATGGGAATTTGTTAATGTCCGGTTGTAGATAATCTGAAGCTTAATTTAATTAAAATGCATCAACCGCGTGTGTAACCGTGATGGTCTCTTCTCGGCGGAGTCCGGGAAGTGAACACGCTGTTGGAGTTATGCTTGACGTAGGTTGTTCTAGGATCACTTCTTCATCATAGTTGTTCGACCGTGCTTTTGCCTTCTCTTCTCGCTCTCTTTTGCGTATGTTAGCCACCATATATGCTAGTCGCTTTCTGCAGTTCCACCTCATACCTTTTACCCTTCCTATAAGCTTAAATAGTCTTGATCGCGAGGGTGTGAGATTGATGAGTCCCCGTGACTCACAGATACTTCTAAAACCAGTTTGTAGGTGCCGTTGAACCGTGAAGTTGACGCAACCAAGCTCAAGGAGGATCTCGTTGAAGATCTTGTCCTTTGTGTTGTTTCGTTCTAGTTGATTAGTAGTGGAGCCCAGTTGGGGTCGATCGGGGATCTGTGTAGCATTTGGGGTAGTCTTCTTTTATTTTGGTTCCGTAGACGGACCTTGATTGTATCTGGATGATGTAATGTTTTATTCAGGTACTATGTGAAGTGGCGATCGTAAGCCAACTATGTATCTCTTTCCCTTATGTGTTACATGGGTTGTGTGAAGATTACCTCACTTGCGACATTGCTTTCGATGCGGTTATGCCTCTAAGTCGTGCTTCGACACATGGGAGATATAGCCGCATCGAGGGCGTTACAAGTTGGTAATCAAAGCCTTCCCCGACCTTAGGAGCCCCCTGCTTGATCGAATCGCTGGCGTTGTTGAGTCTAGAAAAATGTTTTGAGTCATTTAGGAATTATATATCGGAGAGTTAGGAATTCTTTTTACTCCTCAGTCCCTTCGTCGCTCTGGTGAGGCATCCTGACGTAGAGTTTTGACTCTTCTCTTCTCAAATTTTACTAAAAAAATTTAGGATCACGCGGGTATCTTGGAATCGTTCCGATCGATTTGTGACGAGAACATTGTTCTTGGTGCCTCCTGACATTTAGTGTTTGTGGCAGTGTCCCGGGGAGTTGAGCTCCGAGGTGTTGTCGTCACAATTTTATCGTTGCAGTTCTGGAATACCTGAGTTTGCCGACATTGAAAATCTCTTTTATGCAGTTGGTGGTGAGATAACCTCGACGCCACCCAGTACTGGGGCGGGAGTTCGGGAGTATTGCCATAACTCGTATAACAAATGCTTTTCGAAGGTTGAGGTAAATGATTTCCGAAGGTTTCTTGGTTATGTGTTGAAGGATGGATACAGCTGGATGTAGGATTTGCTAGATTTGGGTGAGATATTATGCGTCCCCTGTATCCCCAACACCCGATTGCATAACTGGAAAGTTTCGGGAGTTTATAAGTGGGAATTCAAGTAGCTCTTAGGATATCTTTCCGACAGATTTATGATATGAAATTGGGGTTCGACGTCTAGTGGTCTGCCTATCCACGGTTGGTTTTACAGTGGTCTCATTGTGTCTTACAGAGTCCTTGGCTATGCCGACTCGGGGACACTTGGTATGTCATGTGCACTGCCTTGTATATGATGGTGTTGTACGATCGAGCCCGTGTAGGCCCCACCACGAAAACTTCATACGAAATCTCTATCATATGTTTGTTCCAGCTTATTTTGTAAGCCAATCCTTTGTTTTGTTTTGGATTGTGGTATTCGAGTTGCTTCGAAGTCAAATGTTGATTCCATACCTTTCCTAAGTGGTGTTCTCATATTCCTATGTGAATACTAATCCTTCTTGATAATCGAGATTGTCATGTAAATCCTGTTCAACCGGTGTGTTGTCTCTTCAAGCGGATCCGTTCATTTTCAACACCCTCAAGATTCAATCTCAGCTTTCTCAACGTTGTTCATTTCATCCATCCCAAGTTGTCTTTGTTTTTCCCACCCACCCACCATTTTTCTTCAAGGACTCAGATTTCTTAATCAAGTATCCTTTGATTCATGTGAAGTCTCTCCATTCTTTTCCTTCATGTTCTTACCCGGTGATTCTCATGAAGATTCTAACGGAGCTTCAAGTTCGTCACTCTTCACTCGTTTTCTTCTCCAGTGGATTCAAATCAAGCTTTTGGTGTTGATCTCATACCCCTTTTTCCTCGTTTAAAATACCTTCTCATACCGATGCACCTCATAATAATTCACTTCTCGCTATTCATTTGTTCAGGAGTGCTGAAGATATCTCAGAAGGCTCATCTTTTCATTCAAGATCCGTTCAACCTATTTCGAGGTTGTTATCTCATTCAAGCCATTTATATCAACCGGTGCAATCTCTCTTCAAAAAATCGTTCAACGATGTATCTTTTGAGTGGGCCCTAACCCACAGGTCTTTTACCAGGATCTTACCTGACTCTTTTCTTTTACCGGAGGTATTCTCAAATTCATTTCAAAAATTGACGTAAGAATGAATTGTCATCAGTCAATTGCCTTTCTCCAAGACCTTTCAAATTATTTTCATTGTTGGTCCAACCTTTCCATTTTTCATCCCGGAGTATCTCAACAATTTGATGGTGTTTCTCATCGTCATTCCCAGATATTGAAGACCGAAGAAGAGTTTCTCTTTAATCTTGCTCCATTCTCTTCAAGATTCATGATTCTAGCTTGATGCCTTCCTCTCGTAATTGTTTTCGATTGTGAGAATTCTTTTCACCCATTCGGAGTAATTCAGAGTATTTTCAGTTTGATTCGCCGAAGGCCATCATTTCAGGATTATTCATTACAGCTTTCAGCTATTGTTCTCAAAATCTTACCGGTGCATCATTCAAATATCCTTTAATCAGTTCATGATCTCTTCGTTCTCATGTATCTAAATCCTAGCAAGCATTTTTGTTCATTTGCTAATTCATCCCGGTGTTTCTTTATTTTTTTCTTCGTTCATTTTCATTTCTTATGGTGCTTCATTCAAGATTTCTCTTCCTTCTTTATCATGTCAACTTATTCGTTGTTTCAACCCGACCGGTGATTCATAGAGGACTTTCTCAAGTTTTCGATATATCTAATTTAATCCTTTCTACGAGAATAAGTAATATGCCAAATCCGCTGCTTGTCATCAATTTAAATTGGTGAAGGATAAGCATAATATAATTCTTATTCTTGTTCCATCGAGTAAATTCAATTCCTTATTCCGGAGGCTCATCAAGCTCTCGGTTTTCAATTGTTTCATCTCCTCTTTTTCCCGGAGTTCCAAATTTTTTCAATTATTTCACCACGGAGTTTCATCTAAATCGGTACAAGGATTCACCTTGTGTTTTCAACTTCTCTTTCTTTCCGTTTGACCATTCTTTTGTTTAACGGAGTTCTTCATGGAGGTTCTACATGATGGTTCATCAAGGAATTAATTCCTTCTCGAAGTTTTCATCGAGACTCTTTTCTAAGGAGCTTAAGCATTCTTCATCTTGCTATCCGGAGTGCAATTTTTTTCCATATCATTGTAGGTGGTATTATTTCATTCTTGATAATTTGAGTTCATGTTTCATGATTCACATGTTGTCAAGAATGAGGTATATTAAATCCATCAATCTCTTCATTGGAATTACCTTGGGTTATTTCTTTCACCTAAAGCTTTTCCCTAAGGATTGTTGCTAATTATGGTCTTTATAAATGACCCAAGTTCTTCATTTACCCTTCCGGTGAAATAAGCTTCTTGTCTCCTTGTTCATATTAAGCAAATCTTTTGTCTTCTGTTAGTGGCGGAATTTCACCTCATAATTTCGAGATGTTGTCTATAAGCCCACAACAAGCTTACTCTTTTAGTTGTTGGTTTTTCCAACAATTCCGTTCGACCCTACTCCTAAAGATGCTTTTCAAAGGTAGAAGTTGTTGTTCTTCTTCTCCGTTCTTTTGTTCCGACGATCTATCTTCTATTCTTTCTCCAGGAGGCTTTGTGATGTTGCTATTTTCAATCATCATCTCGAAATGGTGAGGGTCGTGTTCTTTCCGTTGCTTATCCATTTAACCGGAGTCTTGTGTACTCTGTTCAAGTTCTTTTCACCTTATCAAGTCTTGCATCTCTTCTACAGGAGTGCTGCCCAAATTTGTTCTTCCTTGTTACTCTTATCTACCGGGGTGCTTTCAACTTTGTTATTCTTTTTTGCATTCTTTCTTTCAATTTGTTCTACCTCTCAAGGTTCCTTGGTTTCACTCATTGGTCAAAGAAGCAACTTAGATTTACCTATTCTCTTCCTCTTCTGCTTTCCCTCTGGTGCCATCCTAGATCTCGAGACGAGATCTTCTCGTAGTGGTGGAGTGTTGTGATGCCCCAAGACCGGAGCTTCAGATACCTTCCAGGGTTTCCGAGATTCGTTGTGTGATTTGTTTTTTGCTTGTGTGTTGCATTTCTTCTTGTGCATGGCATCATGTCATCATGTCATAAATCTTTTGCATCTCAACTAAATAAAAATGCATAGATCTTTGATCTATTTAAATCGAGGGAACTCACATGGTGATTTCTCTATATAACATATCCTCCCAATATATTAGGGAGCTATAATAAATATTCTAACACACATAATTTCATGTATTTTTTCTACTTCAAGTTTGGTCCAAAAACTTTGCCCATAATTTTCTTTCATCGCTTTCCCGATCTCCACAAAATCCCCGAACATTTTTGGACACTTCTCAAACCCGTCCTAGTTGAAACCATTTGAATTAAATTCAAAGGAAATTGAATTTAATTTTTCATTCATGCCCACTCCTATTTTTCTGGGCTCAAGCTCCTTTTTATGAGTCCAAGAAAATTGGCGTCCTGCTCAAATTCTTCTCCTATTTCTCTCTACATTTTCTTAACTCTCTGTTTTTTTGTTAAACAAGGAGATTAGTCTAAGGGAGAAAGGGAGAGAGAGCCCAGCCTAGATCTCACGCAGGCCCATCTGCGCCTAGGCGCAGCCCCCCTCTCTATTGGGCCGGCCTCCAAGGCCCAACCGTGCCCCTAGTAACCCTAGCCTCCCTGAGGCCTCACCGCCCGCAGTCCACTGCACTAACCTAGCCCGATCCATCTCCCTCCCCGATCCCATCTCTTCCTCACTCGTCTCCCTCTTCCTCCCGTAGCGCCGCCAGAGGAGTAGTGCAGCAGCGCCTCCTACCTGATTCCCCAACGCCGCCCCTGCCGGAGTCCCTCGCCTCCACCACCCGATCCAGCCGGCCTCCGCCACCTTTGCCCGTTCCCGACCGGATCCCGCCAGCAGGGCCCCGTCCAAGCCTCTGTTTCCTCCACCACCATCGCCTCCGGGTGCTGCACCCGCGTTCTACCTCATCGGAGTAGCCCAGCGGACCAGGACGCCCCTGCTGCACCTCTCATTTTCTTCCCCTGGTTCCCTTCCTCTTTGACTCTCTCTCTCCCGACTCAAATCCCTCCCTCTCTCATCTCTGTAACAGGAAGCCCCAAGGAGCCGCCCTCGTCCCTAACACCGGCAAGCTCACTGCTGTCCTTGTGCGGCAACACTGGTGTGCCCCACACCCACCTCGTCGGACCCCTACTCCGGCTCCATCTCCACGCGAAGACCGCCCGCCTCTGCTCATGTCGAAGCTTCACCTGCAGCTCTGCATCACTTGTGCCTCCTTCCCGGGCAGAGAAGATCTTGTCTGAGCCGTCCCCTTTGGTCAACCCGGTTGCTACCGCCGCTGCCTTAAACTTCCCTGGTGCAGCTCGTTTCCAATGAATGGCGGCCTCAATTTTAACTCCACGCCAAGTACCATGACCTCAAAGGCCGAGAACGCCAAGCACCCCTTCAAGCTATCAAGACCGCAGGCGCCAAGTAACACGATGACCCTCGAAGACTTCGGATTCGACAAGTCCGATGACGCTCTTGTATAACTACGTTGCCGAGACCAGAACCAGCAAGACCGACGACACGGAAACGCCAAGTACCCCTACACACGAAGACGCCTAAGAACGTTTCGGGATTCACCAAGTACCACTACGGCGATATGAACATCTACGAACCGTGTTCAGCTACCGTTTCCTACCTAGAACGACTACCGTCGACGTGCTTTTCGCCTGAAGGAATTGGAGTCATCAAGTACCTCTCTAGAACGAACGTGGACGACTACCATCGCAAGAACGGGACCGGAAATTCCGAAGACCCCAAGTACCACGACACCGATGACATGAACATCTACGGAAACTCGGGCAACGTTAGACATGTACCACTACCGTCGCCGAGATCGCGAGAACATCTCCCGTCGACCTTAGAGCATGCGAGAACGACTACTTCCCCTACCGCTGTCGCGAGAACTATCCCGTTCGCACGCTTCAAAGGTATAACCCCGAGACGACCGCCCGTGGACCGTATGCATGTGATGTGTTGTATGAGATGCACCCTATGTTTGCACCATGTCCGAGTTGTCACTTGCTCGGTCCTCCTCGTTGCCATGCCATCCATCCGTGGGACACCCGGTATCCAGGAGTGCCCCACCATCTTTTGCACGCATCCGCACACTTCTTCTTTGCATCGGTATCTCAATCGAGTTACCGGAACCGGAACGCTGCCGTGGCACCGTTTTGTTTTTGTTGCCGTGGCACCCCTTTTCTTTCCACCACGGTGACAAATGCTTCATCTTACTCTTGTCAACATTTTCATAAATTGCATAAGCTTGCACATGTCATCTGCATCATGTTAATAACATTTAAAATGGTTTAAATGGTTGTTTGCATTAATTTGCTAAATGCATATGGGGATTTACCGGAATTTTTTTTTTGATGTTTACGGCCCCATTTAAATTGCGTAGATTGTGTAGTTTTGTTATGCTTCACCTCTTGCCATGTTAACCAACATTTAATATTGTTGGGTACATAAACGAGATCGAACTAAATAACTTGAATGTGGTGTTTCTCTCAATATGCAACGGAGTTGCATTTGAGCTCCACTTATTTGTAGGATTGTTTGTGCATTTTACCATGCCATGCCTCTTTAAAACCGGACATGCATCATACTTGGTTGTGCATCATGCTATGTTGATGTGGTGGTTGTTTACTATGTTGTGTGTTTCTTTCCGGTGTTGCTTCTTCGGGTTGGTTTCGATAACGTCGCGTTTGTGAGGAACCGTTCGACTACGTCAGTTTGTCTTCTTCATGGACTCGTTCTTCTTCCTTGTGGGATTTCATGCAAGATGACCATACCCTCAAAATCACTTCTATCTTTGCTTGCTAGTTGTTCGCTCTTTTGCTATGCCTATGTTGCCATACCTACTACTTGCTTATCATGCCTCCCATATTGTTGAACCAAGCCTCTAACCCACCTTGTCCTAGCAAACCATTGTTTGGCTATGTTACAGCTTTGCTCAGCCCCTCTTATAGCATTGTTAGTTACAGGTGAAGATTGGAGCTTGTTCCATGTTTGGAACATGGATATTCTGTTGGGATATCACAATATCTCTTATTTAATTAATGCATCTATATACTTGGTAAAGGGTGGAAGGCTCGGCCTTATGCCTGGTGTTTTGTTCCACTCTTGCCGCCCTAGTTTCCGTCATATCGGTGTTATGTTCCCGGATTTTGCGTTCCTTACGCGGTTGGGTTATAATGCGAACCCCTTGACAGTTCGCCTTGAATAAAACTCCTCCAGCAATGCCCAACCTTGGTTTTACCATTTGCACTAACAACCTACCAACTTCCCTTGGGTTATGCAGACTCAAGGGTCATCTTTATTTTAACAACCCCGGGCCAGTGCTTCTCTAAGTGTTGGTCCGAACCGAGCTGCCTGTGGGGCCACCACGGG
This sequence comes from Triticum dicoccoides, assembly GCF_002162155.2. Classification (NCBI taxonomy): domain Eukaryota; kingdom Viridiplantae; phylum Streptophyta; class Magnoliopsida; order Poales; family Poaceae; genus Triticum; species Triticum dicoccoides. The sequence goes on along the minus strand of NC_041384.1, from coordinate 255,132,464 downwards.
GAAACTTGGGGTTGGTTTTACTCGTAGCTAGTTCATCTGAGTGTGCCCTGAGAACGGGATATGTGCAGCTCCTATCGGGATTTGTCGGCACATTTGGGCGGTGTTGCTGGACTTGTTTTACCATTGTCAAGGATGTCTTGTAACCTGGATGCCGAGCCTGATCGGATTGTCTTGGGAGAAGGAATATCCTTCGTTGACCGTGAGAGCTTGTGATGGGCTAAGTTGGGACACCCCTGCAGGGATTTGAACTTTTGAAAGTCGTGCCCATGGTTATGGGCAGATGGGAATTTGTTAATGTCCGGTTGTAGAAAACCTGAAGTTAACCTTAATTAAAATACATCAACCGCGTGTGTAACCGTGATGGTCTCTTCTCGGCGGAGTCCGGGAAGTGAACACGGTGTTGGAGTTATGCTTCACGTAGGTTGTTCTAGGATCACTTCTTGATCATAGTTGTTCGAGCGTGCTTTTGCCTTCTCTTCTCGCTCTCTTTTGCGTATGTTAGCCACCATATATGCTAGTCGCTTGCTGCAGTCCCACCTCATACCTTTTACCCTTCCTATAAGCTTAAATAGTCTTGATCGTGAGGGTGTGAGATTGCTGAGTCCCCATGACTCACAGATACTTCCAAAACTAGTTTGCAGGTGCCGTTGAACCGTGCAGTTGACGCAACCAAGCTCAAGGAGGAGCTCGTTGAAGATCTTGTCCTTTGTGTTGTTTCGTTCTAGTTGATCAGTAGTGGAGCCTAGTTGGGGTCGATCGGGGATCTGTGTAGCATTTGGGGTAGTCTTCTTTTATTTTGGTTCTGTAGACGGACCTTGATTGTATCTGGATGATGTAATGTTTTATTCAGGTATTGTGTGAAGTGGCGATTGTAAGCCAACTATGTATCTCTTTCCCTTATGTATTACATGGGTTGTGTGAAGATTACCTCACTTGCGACATTGCTTTCGATGCGGTTATGCCTCTAAGTCGTGCTTCGACACGTGGGAGATATAGCAGCATCGAGGGCGTTACATATATCAAAGTGATAAAATCACATTATGACAATGTCTGATCTCTGCATAGCATGATGCACAAACAAACATGTCCATCACAATAAAAACTAAATGATGGTTTCACAACAGTAATTAAAAAAGTCCAGCCCAATGTGAGGTAAATTCTATCCAAAGATTACAACACCAACCATGAAGGGAGAAACCTCTCTGGCCATATGCACTAGCCAGATGGACGCCATCATAGAAATGTCTCTGTCCTCCGGCCTCGACGGGATAGATCAAGTATGAAGTCATCACGTACATGCATGAATAACCTGCACAGGAGATGAAACGCATTTATTATTGAAAACCACATCATATCAAAGTACAATCACATTAAAAAAATGTCTGATCTCTACATAGCATGATGCACAAATAAACATGTCCACCACAATAAAAAACAAATGATGGTTTTACAATAGTAATTAAAAAAGCCCAGCCCAACGTGAGGTAAATTCTATCCGGAGATTACAACACCAACCATGAAGGGAGAAACCTCCTTGGCCATATGCTCTAGCCGGATAGACGCCATCATAGAAATGTCTCTGTCCTCTGGCCTCGACGGGATAGACCAAGTATGGAGTCATCACGTACATGCATGAATAACCTGCACAGGAGATGAAGCCGCCCCACAAGAATATGTGCAAAAAAATTGTCAATACCCCACAACCAATTTTCAAGCACATTAAGTGCACTACGTGGGGGTAAAGATTTTAAAAAGCTTGAACTATGGCCCACACCGCACAAGCAAAATTACACCCAAAACATAATTGTTTAATAGACTCGTCATGTTGGCAAAAGGCACATGTCTTGCTACCTTGTCAATTGCGGCGTGCCAGTTTATCTCAAGTTAAGATCACTCCTGTGTTTAGAAATCAGAGAAAATCTTCACTCGAAGAGAAATTTTGAGCTTCCACAATTTATAGTTATCAGCCGGAATAGCGAAATGCCCATAGCATCATGAGAGAACCTACCGTTCTGCTGCAAGTTCCATTGAAACTAGCGTCGTCAGATGTATTCTTCCATAAAAGTATTAAGTATAAAGCAGAGTAACACCTTAAGCAAGATGACATGATGTAGACAAAGTAAACTCAATCAATATGAAAAAACCAGTCGTTTTACCCTTAATGGCAACAATACAAATATGTGTCTTGTCACCTAATTTGTCACTTGGATATAGAGCACCGCAAGATTGAACCTATTACAAAGCACCTCTCCCACTGAAGATAAAATCAATCTAGTTGGCTAAACCAAACGGAAAGATCGGAGAGATATATAAAGCTATAACAATCATGCATAATAAAGTTCAGAAAAGAATCCATTAATATTTGTGAAATATTCAGACCATAAACCCACAATTCATCGGATCCCAACAAACACACCACAAAAGAATATTACATCGGATAGAACTCCAAGAACATCGAGGACATCATTGTATTGAAGATCAAAGAGAGAGAAGAAGCCATCCAGCTACAAGCTATGGACCCGTAGATCTATGGTGAACTACTCACGCATCATTGGAAGGCAGCAAGGATGATGTAGAAGCCCTCCATGATCGATTCAACCTCCAGCAGAGTACCGGAGAAAGCCTTCAGATGGGATCACAGAAGAACAGAAGCTTGCGGCGGCGGAAAAAGTATTTTGGGTGGTTCTCTGTTGGTTTCCCGAATTTAGAGAATTTATAGAGGTGGAATTCGGTCAGATGGAGCCACGAGGGGCCCAGAAGGTAACATGGCGCGCCCTGTTGCCTTGTCATCTCCTTGTTTTCCTTCTGGTCTCCTCCCAAAGATTCTAGGGTCTCTCTTGTCCAGAAAAAATCATCGAAAAGTTTCATAGCATTTGGACTTCGTTTGGTACTGATCAACTAGCACTACGCACTGGGTTAATAGGTTAGTCCTAGAAAATGATATAAAATAGCATATAATTGTATATAAAACATCCAAGATTGATACTCCCTCCATCCCAAAATTCTTGTCTTAGATTTTTCTAAATACGGATGTCTCAAGTCACATTTTAGTATTAGGTACATCCGTATCTAGAAAAATCTAAGACACGAATTCTGGGATGGAGGGAGTACTATAATAGCATGGAACAATCAAAAATTATAGATACGTTGACGTATCAAGCATCCCCAAGATTAATTCATGCTCGTCCTCAAGTAGGTAAATGATAAAAACAGAATTTTTGATGTGGAATGCTACCTAACATGTTCATCATGTAATCTTTCTTTTAGGGTATGATTATTGAGATCCGAATGATTTAAAGTATGAACCAATTGCTCGGCTGACATCGAGGTTGTACATGATTTATATTTTGTGTTAAGCAGATGGAGCATGACAAGTCTATATGATTTTGTAGGGATAGTGTTCTTTAGCATTTTTATTTTGAAAGGTATGATTGTTTGTTGACATGCTTGCTATTGCCTCGAATCATGTAGATTTTAATGTCATGTTCTTCTATTTATATGGGTAATATCTTTTATGGTCATGCACCCATTGTGAGGGGTTTATTCTTATTGAATCTCGATAGTGATGATACACATGTTTATAACATTGATGCCAAAAGATGTAGAGTTGATAATGATAGTACCACTTTCTTGTGGCACTGCCGCTTAGGTCATATTGGTGTAAAGCGCATGAAGAAACTCCATGCTGATGAACTTTTTGAGTCACTTGATTCTGAATCACTTGACACATGTGAACCATGCCTCATGGGCAAGATGACTAAGACCTCATTTTCCAGAACAATGGAACAGGCAAGTGACTTGTTGGAAATCATACATACTGATGGGTGCAGTCCAATGAGCGTTGACGCGCGTAGTGGATATCATACTTTCTCACCTTCACTGATGATTTGAGTATATATGGGTATATTTACTTAATGAAGCACAAGTCTGAGACATTTGAAAAGTTCAAGCAATTTTAGAGTGAAGTTGAGAATCATCGTAACAAGAAGATTAAATTCCTATGATTTGATCGAGGGGGAGAGTATCTGAGTTATGAGTTTGGCAATCACTTAAAACAATGTGGAATTGTTTCACAGTTGACACCACCTGGAACACCACAATGTAATGGTGTGTCCGAACGTCATAATCGCACCCTATTGGATATGGTGCATTCTATGATGTCTCTTGCCAATCTACCACTATCATCTTGGGGTTGTGCGTTAGAGACAGCTGCATTCACTTTAAATAGGGCACCATCTAAGTCCATGGAGACGACACCGTCTGAACTGTGGTTTGGCAAGAAACTTTGTCGTTTCTTAAGGTTTGGGGTTGCGATGCTTATGTCAAAAGGCTTCAGCCCGAAAGGCTCGAACCCAAAGTGGACAAATGCGTCTTCATAGGATACCCAAAAGAGATGGTTGGGTATACCTTCTATGTTAGATCCGAAGGCAAAGTGTTTGTCGCTAAGAACAGGTCCTTTCTCGAGAAAGAGTTTCTCTCAAAAGAATTGAGTGGGAGGAGGATAGAACTTGATGAAGTTGTTAAACCTTTACTTCAACCAAAGAGTACGGCAGCACAGAAAGATGTTTCTATGGCACCTACGTCAGTTGAAGAGGAAGCTAATTATGATGATCATGAAGCTTCGGATCAAGTTACTATCGAACCTCGTAGGTAGATAACGGTACATATAACTCCTGAGTGGTAAGCTAACCCTATCTTAGAGGTCATGTTGTTGGACAATGGTGAACCTACGAGCTATGGAGAAGCGATGGTGGGCCCGGATTCCAACAAATGGTTAGAGGCCATGAAATCCGAGATGGGATCCATGTATGAAAACAAAGTATGGACTTTGGAAGTATTACCTGAAGGGTGAAAGGCCATTCAGAATAAATGGATCTTTAAGAATAAGACGGATGTGGACGCTAATGTCATCGTCTATAAAGCTCGACTTGTGGCAAAGGGTTTTTCACAAGTTCAAGGAGTTGACTGTGATGAGACTTTCTCACCCGTAGCGATGCTTAAGTCCGTCAGAATCATGTTGGCAATAGATGCATTTTCTGATTATGAAATCTAGCAGATGGATGTCAAAACAATGTTCCTTAACGGTTTCCTTAAGGAACAGTTGTATATGATGCAACCGGAAGGTTTTGTCGATCCAGACAATGCTGACAAAGTGTGCAAACTCCAGCGGTCCATTTATGGATTGGTGCAAGCATCTCGGAGTTGGAATCTCCGTTTTGATGAGGTGATCAAAGCGTTTGGGTTTATACAAGTTTTTGGAGAATCTTGTATTTACAAAAAAGTGAGTGGGAGCACTATAGCATTTCTAATATTATATGTGGATGACATATTGCTGATTGGAAACAATATAGAACTTTTGGAAAACATGAAGAAATATTTGAACACACAATGAAGGACCTTGGAGAAGCTGCTTTCATATTAGGCATCAAGATCTATAGAGATAGATCGTGACGCTTAATAGGACTTTCACAAAGCACATACCTTGATATGATTTTGAAGAAGTTCAAAATGGATCAGTCCAAGAAGGGGTTCTTGCCTGTTTTGCAAGGTGTGAAGTTGAGTCAGACTCAATGCCCAGTGACTACAGAGGGCAGAGGAAAGATGAGTGACATCCCTTATACTTCTGCCATAGGCTCTATCATGTATGCGATGTTGTGCACAAGACTGGATGTCAGCCTTGCCATAAGTATGGCCGGAAGGTTTCAAAGTAATCCAAGAATGGACCACAGGACAGCGGTGAAGAATATCCTTAAGTACCTGAAAAGGACTAAGGAAATGTTTCTCGTTTATGGAGGTGATCAAGAGCTCGTCGTAAAGGATTACGTCGATGCAGGTTTGACACTGAACCGGATGACTCTAAGTCTTAAACCGGATATGTACACATTCTGAATGGCAGAGCGGTAAGCTGGTACAGTTCCAAGCAAAGCATGGTAGCTGATTCTACATGCGAAGTGAAGTACATAGCTGCCTCGAGGCAGTGAAGGAAGGTGTCTAGATGAAGGAGTTCATGACAGATCTTGGAGTTGTGCCTAGTGTACTGAACTCAATGACTCTGTTCTGTGACAACACTGGTGCCATTGCTATAGCCAAGGAACCAAGGTTTCACAAGAGGACCAAACACATAAAGCAAGGCTTCAACTCCATCCGTGATGCAGTCAAGGAGGAGGACATAAACATTTGCAAAGTACATACGGATCTGAATGTTGTAGATCCGTTGACTAAACCTCTTCCACGGGCAAAACATGATCAACACCAGAACTCTATGGGTGTTAGATTCATTACCATGTAATACTAGATTATTGACTCTAGTGCAAGTGGGAGACTGTTGGAAATATGCCCTAGAGGCAATAATAAAGTGGTTATTGTTATGTTTCCTTGTTCATGATAATCGTTAATTATCCATGCTAGAATTGTATTGACCGAAAACTCAAATGCATGTGTGGATACATAGACAACAACAAGCCCCTAGTGAACCTCTACCGGACTAGCTCGTTGATCAAAGATGGCTATGGTTTCCTAGCCATAGACATGAGTTGTCATTTGATAACGGGATCATATCATTAGGAGAATGATGTGATGGACAAGAGCCAAACTATGAACGTAGCATATGATCGTGTCAAGTTTATTGCTATCGTTTTCTGCATGTCAAGTATATGTTCCTATGACCGTGAGATTGTTGGGGAACGCAGTAATTTCAAAAATTTCCTACGCACACGCAAGATCATGGTAATGCATAGCAACGAGAGGGGAGAGTGTTGTCCACGTACCCTTGTTGACCGTAAGAGGAAGCGTTATGACAACGCGGTTGATGTAGTCGTACCTCTTCACGATCGACCGATCCTAGTACCGAAAGTACGGCACCTCCGTGATCTGCACACGTTCGGCTCGGTGACGTCCCACGAACTCACGATTCAGCAGATTGTCGAGGGAGAGCTTCGTTAGCACGACGACGTGATGATGGTGATGATGATGCTACTGGAACAGGGATTCGCCTGAGCACCGCTACGATATGACCGAGGTGGATTATGGTGGAGGGGGGCACCGCACATGGCTAAGAGATCAATGATCAACTTGTGTGTCTATGGGGTGCCCCCTGGCCACGTATATAAAGGATGGAGGGAGGAGGAGGCCGGCCCTCATAGGGCGCGCCCAAAGTGTGGAGTCCTACTAGGACTCCCTAGTTCTAGTAGGATTCCACCTCCCACATGGAATATGAAAAAGGGAAGGGGGAAGGAGAAGGGAGGAAGGAGGCACCCCCTTTCGCTAGTCCAATTCGGACCAGTCCATGGGGAAGGGGCACGGCCACCCTTGAGGACTTTCTCTCCTTTCCTGTATGGCCAATTAAGGCCCAATACGAATTCCCATAACTCTCCGGTACTTCGAAAAATACCCGAATCACTCGGAACCTTTCCGATGTCCGAATATAGCCTTCCAATATATCGATCTTTACGTCTCGACCATTTTGAGACTCCTCGTCATGTCCCCGATCTCATCCGGGACTCCGAACAAACTTGGGTACATCAAAACACATAAACTCATAATACTGATCGTCACCAAACGTTAAGCGTGCGGACCCTACGAGTTCGAGAACTATGTAGACATGACCGAGACACGTCTCCAGTCAATAACCAATAGCGGAACCTGGATGTTCATATTGGCTCCCACATATTCTACGAAGATCTTTATCGGTCAAACCGCATAACGATATACGTTGTTCCCTTTGTCATCGATATGTTACTTGCCCGAGGTTCGATCGTCGGTATCCTCATACCTAGTTCAATCTCGTTACCGGCAAGTCTCTTTACTCGTTCCGTAATGCATCATCCCACAACTAACGCATTAGTCACAATGCTTGCAAGGCTTAGAGTGGTGTGCATTACCGTGAGGGCCTAGGGATACCTCTCCGATACACGGAGTGACAAATCCTAATCTCGATCTATGCCGACTCAACAAACACCATCGGAGACACCTGTAGAGCATCTTTATAATCACCTAGTTACATTGTGATGTTTGATAGCACAAAAGGTGTTCCTCCGGTATTCGGGAGTTGCATAATCTCATAGTTAGAGGAACATGTATAAGTTATGAAGAAAGCAGTAGCAATAAAACTGAACAATCATTATACTAAGCTAACGGGTAGGTCTTGTCCATCACATCATTCTCTAATGATGTGATTCCATTCATCAAATGACAACACATGTCCATGGCTAGGAAACTTAACCATCTTTGATTAACGAGGTAGTCAAGTAGAGGCATACTAGGGACACTCTGTTTGTCTATGTATTCACACATGTACTAAGTTTCCAGTTAATACAATTCTAGCATGAATAATGAACATTTATCATGATATAAGGAAATACAAATAACAACTTCATTATTGCCTCTAGGGCATATTTCCTTCAGTCTCCCACTTGCACTAGAGTCAATAATCTAGTTCACATCGTCATGTGATTTAACACCAATAGTTCACATCTTTATGTGATTAGTTCGCATCTCCATGTGACTAACACCCAAAGGTTTTAATAGAGTCATAATCTAGTTCACATCGCTATGTGATTAACACCCAAAGAGTGATCATGTTTTGCTTGTGAGAGAAATTTAGTCAATGGGTCTGCCACATTCAGAGCCCTATGTATTTTGCAAATTTTCTATGTCTACAATGCTTTGTACGGAGCTACTCTAGCTAATTGCTCCCACTTTTGGATGTATCTAGATCGAGACTTAGAGTCATCCAGATCGGTGTCAATGCTTGCATCGACGTAACTCTTTACGACGAACTCTTTGTCACCTCCATAACCGAGAAACATTTCCTTATTCCACTAAGGATATTTTTGACCGCTGTCCAGTGATCCACTCCTGGATCACTATTGTACCCTCTTGCCAAACTTATGTTGAGGTACAGAATAGGTCTGGTACACAACATAGCATACTTTATAGAACCTATGACTGAGGCATAGGGAATGACTTCTCATTCTCTTTCTATTTTCTGCCGTGGTCGGGTTTTGAGTCTTTACTCAACTTCACACCTTGAAACACAGGCAAAAACTCCTTCTTTGACTTCTCCATTTTGAACTACTTCAAAATCTTGTCAAGGTATGTACTCATTGAAAATATATCAAGCGTCTTGATCTACCTCTATAGATCTTGCTGCTCAATATGTAAGTAGCTTCATCGAGGTCTTTCTTTCCAAAACTCTTTTCAAACACTCCTTTATGCTTTCCAGAAAATTCTACATTATTTCTGATGAACAATATGTCATTCACATATACTTATCAGAAATGTTGTAGTGCTCCCACTCACTTTCTTGTAAATACAAGCTTCACTGCAAGTCTGTATAAAACCATTGCTTTGATCACTTTATCAAAGTATATATTCCAACTCTGAGAAGCTTGCACCAGTCCATAGATGGATCGCTGGAGCTTGCACACTTTGTTAGCACCTTTAGGATTGACAAAACATTCTTGTTGTATCATATACAACTCTTCTTTAAGAAATCCATTAAGGGATGCAGTTTTGACATCCATTTGCCAGATTTCATAAGATGTGGCAATTGCTAACATGATTCGGACAGACTTAAGCATCGCTACGAGTGAGAAAATCTCATCATAGTCAACACCTTGAACTTGTCAAAAACCTTTTGCGACAATTCGAGCTTTGTAGATAGTAACACTAATATCAGTGTCCATTTTCCTCTTGAAAATCCATTTATTCTTAATGGGTCACTGATCAACTGGCAAGTCAATCAAAGTCCATACTTTGTTCTAATACATGGATCTCATCTCAGATTTCATGGATTCAAGCCATTTTGCGGAATTTGGGATCATCATCGCTTCCTCATAGTTCATAGGCTCGTCATGGTCAAGTAACATGACCTCCAGAACAAGATTACCATACCACTCTGGTGTGGAACGTATTCTGGTTGACCTACGAGGTTCGGTAGTAACTTGATCTGAAGTTTCATGATCATCATCATTAACTTCCTCACTAATTGGTGTAAGAATCACTAGAACTGATTTCTGTGATGAACTACTTTCCAATTCGGAAGAAGGTACAATTACCTCATCAAGTTTTACATTCCTCCCAATCACTTCTTTCGAGAGAAACTTCTTCTCTAAAAAGGATCCATTCTTAGCAACGAATATCTTGCCTTCGGATCTATAATAGAAGGTGTACCCAACAGTTTCCTTTGGGTATCCTATGAAGACGCATTTCTCCGATTTGTGTTCGAGCTTATCAGGTTGAAACTTTTTCACATAAGCATCATAGCTCCAAACTTTAAGAAACGACGGCTTAGGTTTCTTGCTAAACCACAGTTCATATGGTGTCATCTCAACGGATTTAGATGGTACCCTATTTAACGTGAATGCAGCTGTCCCTAATGCATAACCCCAGAACGATAGTGATAAATCGGTAAGAAACATCATAGATTGCACCATGTCTAATAAAGTATGGTTATGACGTTTGGACACACCATTACGCTGTGGTGTTCCAGGTGGCGTGAGTTGCGAAACTATTCCGCATTGTTTCAAATGAAGACCAAACTCGTAACTCAAATATTCTCCTCCACGATCAGATCGTAGAAATTTTATTTTCTTGTTACGATAATTTTCCACTTCACTCTGAAATTCTTTGAACTTTTCAAATGTTTTAGACTTATGTTTCATCAAGTAGATATACCCGTATCTGCTCAAATCATCTGTGAAGATCAGAAAATAACGATACCCGCCGCGAGCCTCAACACTCATCGGGTTGCATAGATCAGTATGTATTATTTTCAATAAGTCAGTTGCTTGCTCCATTGTTCCGGAGAACGGAGTTTTAGTCATCTTGCCCACGAGGCATGGATTGCAAGCATCAAATGATTCATAATCAAGTGATTCCAAAAGCCCATCAGCATGGAGTTTCTTCATGCGCTTTACACCAATATGACCTAAATGGCAGTGCCACATATAAGTTGCACTATCATTATTAACTTTGCATCTTTTCGCTTCAATATTATGAATATGTGTATTACTACGATCGAGATTCAATAAACAATTCACCTTCGGTGTATGACCTCATAAGGTTTTATTCATGTAAACAGAATAACAATTATCCTTTGACTTAAATGAATAACCTTATTGCAATAAACAATGGCCAAACATGTTATAAACATTGCGCGCCCAAAGTGTGGAGTCCTACTAGGACTCCCTAGTTCTAGTAGGATTCCACCTCCCACATGGAATATGAAAAAGGGAAGGGGGAAGGGGCGCCCCCTTTCCCTAGTCCAATTCGGACAAGTCCATGGGGAAGGGGCACGGCCACCCTTGAGGCCTTTCTCTCCTTTCCCGTATGGCCCATTAAGGCACAATACGAATTCCCATAACTCTCCGGTACTCCGAAAAATACCCGAATCACTCAGAACCTTTCCGATGTCCGAATATAGCCTTCCAATATATCGATCTTTACGTCTCGACCATTTTGAGACTCCTCGTCATGTCCCTGATCTCATCCAGGACTCCGAACAAACTTCGGTACATCAAAACACATAAACTCATAATACCGATTGTCACCGAACGTTAAGCATGCGGATCCTATGGGTTCGAGAACTATGTAGACATGACCGAGACACGTCTCCGGTCAATAACAAATAGCGGAACTTGGATGTTCATATTGGCTCCGACATATTCTACGAAGATCTTTATCGGTCAAACCGCATAACGATATACGTTGTTCCCTTTGTCATCGATATGTTACTTGCCCGAGATTCGATCGTCAGTATCCTCATACCTAGTTCAATCTCGTTACAGGCAAGTCTCTTTACTCGTTCAGTAATGCATCATCCCGCAACTAACTCATAGTCACAATTCTTGCAAGGCTTAGAGTGATGTGCATTACCGAGAGGGCCCAGAGATACCTCTCTGATACACGGAGTGATAAATCCTAATCTCGATCTATGACAACTCAACAAACACCATCAGAGACACCTGTAGAGCATCTTTATAATCACTCAGTTACGTTGTGACGTTTGATAGCACACAAGGTGTTCCTCCTGTATTCGGGAGTTGCATAATCTCATAGTCAGAGGAACATGTATAAGTTATGAAGAAAGCAGTAGCAATGAAACTGAACAGTCATTACACTAAGCTAACAGATGGGTCTTGTCCATCACATCATTCTCTAATGATGTGATCCCGTTCATCAAATGACAACACATATCCATGGCTAGGAAACTTAACCATCTTTGATTAACGAGCTAGTCAATTAGAAGCATACTAGGGACACTTTGTTTGTCTATGTATTCACACATGTACTAAGTTTCCGGTTAATACAATTCTAGCATGAATAATAAACATTTATCATGATATAAGGAAATATAAATAACAACTTTGTTATTTCCTATAGGGCATATTTCCTTCAGAGATCATGCAACTCACTGACACCGGAAGAGTACCCAGTGTGTACCAAACGTCGCGACGTAACTGGGTGACTATAAAGCTGCTCTACATGTATCTCTGAGGGTGTCTGTTCAGTTGGCACGGATCAAGACTGGGATTTGTCACTCTGAGTGACGGAGAAGTATCTCAGGGCCCACTTGATAATACATCATCACATTGAGCTTGCAAGCAATGTGACTAATGGGTTAGCCATGGGATCTTGTATTACGGAACGAGTAAAGAGACTTGCCGGTAACGAGACAAAACTAGGTATGGTGATACCGACGATCGAATCTTGGGCAAGTAACATACCGATAGACAAAGGGAACTGCATACGGGATTATCTGAATCCTTGACATTGAGGTTTGACCGATAAAAATCTTCGTAGAATACGTAGGAACCAATATGGACATCCAGGTCCTGCTATTGGTTATTGGCCGTAGAGGTGTCTCGGCCATGTCTGCATAGTTCTCGAACCCGCAGGGTCTACACACTTAACGTTTGGTGATGATATAAGTGTAGTTGAGTTGTTATGGTGGTAACCGAAGGTTGTTTGGGGTCCCGGATGAGATCCTGAACGTGACGAGGAACTCCATAATGGTCCGAAGGTGAAGATTGATATATAGGACAAAGGGTATTAAAGTCCGGAAGTGTTCGGGGTATCGGGTTATGGCCAGGAGAACCGAAAAGAGTTTCTGGGGCCCCGGCAAGTGTTAGGGGCCTCATGGGCCAAGGGGAGGGAGCACACCAGCCCACTAAGGGGTTGTGCGCCCCCCTCACCCCTTCCCACGATCACCAAAGGAGGTGGGGTGCCTCCCCTAGGGCTGCCTCCACCTGGCTTGGGGGCAAGCCACCCTAGGGTTTCCCTAGGGGCGCCCCATCTGTGGTGGCTGCCGCCCCCCTAGGGGAAACCCTAGGGCGCCCATCCTCCTCCCTTCCCCCTATATATAGAGGGATAGAGGGAGGGCAGCCACACCCCATCTATGCCACGGTGCTGCCCTCCCTCTCCCTCGTAGTCCATCTCCTCTCCGCACAGCTTAGCGAAGCTCTGCCGAGATTTCTCCACCACCACCGCCATCACGCCATCATGTTGTCGGAGGACTCGAGCTACTACTTCACTATCGCTCGCTGGATCAAGGGGGTGAAGGCGTCATCAAGTCATACGTGTGTTAAACGCGGAGGTGCCGTCCTTTCAGCACTTGGATTGGGAGTTTGCGGGATGGATCGTGATTGGATCACGAAGACATTCGACTACATCAACCGCGTTTCTTAATGCTTCCGCTTAGCGATCTACAAGGGTATGTAGATGCAATCTCTCCTCTCGTAGATGTTCATTGATAACCCACAAGTATAATGGATCGCAACAGTTTTCGAGGGTAGAGTATTCAACCCAAATTTATAGATTCAACACAAGGGGAGCCAAAGAATATTTGAAGGTATTAGCAGTTGAGTTGTCAATTCAACCACACCTAGCGATTAATTATCTGCAGCAACGTGATCAGTAGCAAAGTAATATGATAGTTTTGATAGTAGTGACAGTATCAATGGTAACGGTAACAGTGATAGCAATAATTTTATAGCAAGTGCAACAGAAATGATAGCAGTAGTAACTTAGCAAGAACTATATAAGATAAATTCGTAGGCATTGGATCGGTGACTTGTTGGATGATACTCATCATGAGACAGTTATAGCCTAGGGCGATACGGCACTAGCTCCAGTTCATAAATATAATGTAGGCATGTATTCCGTAAATAGTCATACGTGCTTATGGAAAGAACTTGCATGACATCTTTTGTCCTACCCTCCCGTGGCAGCGGGGTCCAATTGGAAACTAAGGGATATTAAGGCCTCCTTTTAATAGAGAACTGGAACAAAGCATTAACACATGGTGAATACATGAACTCCTCAAACTACGATCATCATCGGGAGTGGTCCCGACTATTGTCACTCCGGGGTTGCCGGAACATAACACGTAGTAGGTGACTATAACTTGCACGATTGGATCTAGAACATGGATATAATGGTGATAACATAAACGGTTCAGATCTGAAATCATGGCACCCGGGCCCAATGTGACAAGCATTAAGCATGGCAAAGTCATAGCAACATCAACCTTAGAACATAGTGGATACTAGGGATCAAGCCCCAACAAAACAAACTAGATTACATGATGAATCTCATCCAACTCCTCACCGCCAGTGAGCCTACGAAGGAATTACTCACTCCCTGTGGGGAGCATCATGGAATTGGCGATGGAGAAGGGTTGGTGATGACAAAGAATGAAGATCCCCCTCTTCGGAGCCCCAAACAGACTCCAGATCTGGCCTCTCGATGAAGAACAGGAGGTGACGGCGGCTCCGTCTCGTGGATCGTGATAATTCTTGCTCCCTGATTTTTTTCTCCAAATATGTGATTTTATAGTATCAGGGTTGAGGTCTGCGGGGCCACCAGGTGGGGACAACCCACCTGGGCGCGCCAGGAGGGGCGCGCCCTGGTGGGTTGTGCCCACCCAGGTGCCCCCCTCCATTGGATCTTGGCTCCAAAAATTCTCTTTATTTATATAAAAATTCCTCGCAAAGTTTCATTCCATTCCGAGAAGTTTTATTTCTGCACAAAAACAACACCATGGTAGTTCTGCTGAAAACAGCGTCAGTCTGGGGTTAGTTTCATTCAAATCATGCAAATTATAGTCCAAAACAAGAGGAAAAGCGTTAGGAAAAGTAGATACGTTGGAGACGTATCAACTCCCCCAATCTTAAACCTTTGCTTGTCCTCAAGCAATTCAGTTGATAAACTAAAAGTGAAAAAGAATTACGAACTCTTTTGCTCTTGTTTGCATAAATAAGCTTAAACAGCACCCAGGTTTTCAGTCAACATTATAACTAACCATGCCGGCAATAACTCTTAAAAATTATATTAACTCATATCAATGACATAATCAGCTAGCGAGCAATAATAAGATATCTCAAACGGCAACACATTGTCAAAACAACTATGATATAATATCACAATAATGGTATCTCGCTAGCCCTTTCTGAGACCGCAAAACATAAATGCAGAGCACCTCCAAAGTTTAAGCAGCGACTAAACATTGTAATGCATGGTAGAAAAGATCCAGTCATGACCATGAATTACAATGTGTATACACCCACAATAGCTATAAACAATGCATAAGCATGACAACAGTGCTCTCACGTTCTGGCGCTTTTTTAGAAGGTGATGACAAAACATAAAAGTAAATAGATATCCCTTCGCAGAGGGAAGCAGTGATTTTCATAGGTGCCAGAGCTCAAGTTTTAAAACAGAGGTAAATGATATTTTGAGACATGCACCCTTCATGTTTACTTCACGACCATCAGTTATCAATATCTTCCATGCTAAGCACGCTAGTGGAGGTTCCCAAGCGATAAAAGTAAAGGTTTTGACTCCATTGGGAGTTTTTGTTTGATTATTTGTAAGCTTTTTCTGTTTGTAGTTTGGGACTGGGCAACCGCCCTTTTCTCGTGCGATGGCGAGTGAATAAACACTCGACCTAAGAATAACCCGCTTATCATGGAAGATACCGACCATCTCCTATCGTTCCATGAACGATCCAGGCACACAAAAAGGATATTTATTAGAAGTTTTTAGAGGTGGCACATGCAAATTTACTTAGGACGCCAGGGTAATACCGCATATAGGTAGGTATGGTGGACTCATCTGGAATAACTTGGGTTCAAGGTTTTTGATGTACAAGCATAATTCCCACTTAGTACAGGCGAAGGCTAGCAATTAGATTGAGAAGCGGCCAGCTAGAGAGCAACAACGGTCATGAACATGTATTATCATCAGTAACATTGGACACTAGCATGAGTAGGATATGAACACCATGAACATAAATATCATATAGGCTATGTTGGTTTTGATTCGACAACATGCATGAACATGTGCCAAGTCAAGCCACTAGAACATTTAGAGTAGGATACCATATCATCATACTACATCACAATCATTTTAATGCAATGTTGATATACAAGATAAATCATTATACACTCCCAGCTACTTATGCATGGCATGAGAAACTATAATCTCTAGTTGTCATTGCAAACATGTTTAATCATAATGGGCTGAATCATGGATACTAGGTTAAACATATTTACACAAACAGAACAAGTCGAGTTCATACTTGTTTCTCTCTGCCACAACTAGTTCATCGAATATCGTCATTATTGCCTTTCACTTGCACGACCGAACGATGTGAACATAATAATAGTGCAAGAGTGCCGTGGACTAAGCTGGAATCTGCAAACATTTTATTCAACGGGAGAAGACAAGGTAAAATGGGGGGCTCTTTATTAGATCAACAATTGTTCAAATGAGAGCCACTCAACATTTTCATCGTGGTCTTCTCCTTGATAAGACTTGAATAAAAAGAAAAGAAATTCAGAGAAACACACTGAAATATTTTTGGAGTTTTTGGTTTTCTTGAACAAGCAAACAAAAGGGGAAAACAAAAAACGAGAAAAACTATTTACACGGGAAAGCTCCCAACAAGCAAAAGAAGATCAAGGAAACCTTTTTGGCTTTTCTTTTTAGTGCTACAGCTAAGCATGCATAGAAACTAATTTAACTACAACTAATTTTTTTGGTTTTTCTAAGGTTTTTCAAACACACAAGAAGAAAGCTATAAAATAAAATTAAGCATGGATGATACAATGAAAAAATATAAACACCGACAACTAGAATGAGATGTGTGAACATGAATGTAATGTCGGTGAGAAACATGTACTCCCCCAAGCTTAGGCTTTTGTCCTAGATTAGTAATCGATCAGAAGCCTCAATAGTAGTTGGGGTGCTGAGTAGCAGGCATCCATGCATCCCACTGTTGAGGCTCCTCCTCTGCTGCAACCTAATCGTTCCGGTAGGCGATGATGTCCGCAGGCATAATCCTATATCCGCCCCTGGCAACATGATCAAACAAAGCAGGAGCAGGCAATGGAATAATATCACGAGCCTTCACACTAAAAACTAGGTTATATGGAATAGGAATGTTAGGAGATTCGATATCAGTGAAATGGTGGTGGTCAATGGCTGCGTGATCTAGGTAAACCTTGGTCAGAGGGTAATCATGAAGGCGTATCTCAACATTAAAGTGAGCCGCCAAACGAGTAGCGAAAATCCCACCATGCATCTTACCCTTGGACTTATTAATGTGGAGGCGATGTGCCACAATAGCTACCAAGCTATAAGTGGTGTCGCCCTCTAGTGCATGACCTAAAATAGCAAAGTCTAGTGCGCTGAGCGTACCTACCTTTTCTCTAGCAAGCAAACACTTAGCGACAAATAAAGAAAAATAATGCAAGGCAGGCAAATGTATGCTAATGGCAGTGACGGCCGACACCCCTCTCTCATCTCCCATTGTCAAGGTACAGGGATAACTTTGTTTTTGCCACTCTAGCTTTTTCCAATTTTGCTTATGCCACTCTAGAATTTGACATATCACTTTTGCCACTCTTAGCTTTTGACAATGTATCACTTTTGCCATTTTGTGGCAAAAGCAAAATTTTCATAGTGGCAATTGTGATACGTTGTCAAAAGCTAACAGTTGCAAAAGTGAAATGAAAAATTATCTTTTTGCCATGGAATGGCATTTGTGATGTATTGTCAAAAGCTAAGAGTGGCAAAAGGGAGATGTCAAATTCAAGAGTGGCATAAGCAAAATTGGCAAAAGCTAGAGTGGCAGAAACAAAGTTTTCCCATGATAAAAGGCCTCAAACTCTGTCGGCCTAGGCTCAACTAAACTCCTGTCAGAAGGGATCATGCAAATGTTACAAAATTCAGTAAGTGGTATCTGACGAGTTTCAGCATATAAATTAAATTGCACCTCAGGAGGATTATTCCTAGGAAAGAATTGAAACTTTGAACAAAGGTGTTTGTGAGGAGATGATACTGTTCACATTCAGCTGCGATGAAGTCGGTGAGGCTGGCATTAGCAACATATTGTGTAAACTCTTGCAGGATTCCAGCCACTTCCATGAACGGGGTATGCGGCCATTCGCATGGCCGTACTTCCGCCAACCTTCGGGGGTGGAGATCACTGTCAGATGACTCCCCAATAACTCCCTTGGATTCTTCTTGGAACCAAACTTCCTAAAGATATTCATGTTTTTCCTATGAACAAAAATTCTGGAATTTTTAGTCCACAGAATTTTCTTAGCAAAACTTCACAAAAATGATACCAGCTACTCATAGGGATACATAGAGGCCATAGCAAGCATTCAAACTACTTAGAACTCTAACAATTCAACATGCAAGCTCATCTACAGCAGCACCAAGAGTAGCTAATTATTCAAAATATAAACAACTAAAGCAAAAACTAATTGGACAAATGGTGGAGTCACATACCAAGCAACAATCCCCAGAAACATTTTCAAAAACGGAGCTTCGAGCAAATAGATCAAAATCCGCGGGTTTGAGAGAAAGAACACGAGAGATATAGCAATGGAGAATTTTTTTCTGGAGGTAGGTGATGATGTGGTGTAAAGAGATATGTGAGGGGGGCCATGTGGGGACCACAACCCACCAGGGTGCGCCTGGGGGTCCTGGCGCGCCCAGGTGGGTTGTGCCCACCTGGTGCACCTCCCTCTCATGTTATTTGCACCAAAAATTCTTCAATATTCAGAAAAAATCAAATTAAATTTTGACGACATTCTGAGAACTTTTTTTGGGTCTTTTTTATTGCACGAAAAATTTAGAAAAGAGACAAAACATGGTATTTTATTTTATTTAACTAATAAAAACAGAAAACAAAAGGTAGGGACAGAAGGAAGTGCCTACTAAATTCATCAACTTCATACCTCTCAAAAATGATCCATTAATAAGGTCGACCAGGTCTTATTAACAACCACTTTTGATTAGCATGAAACCGAAGAACTTCCGTAAATCACTAAGTTACCTCAACAGGGATATGAATGTCCCCAACAATAGGCATTTCATATTTATTTTTGGCAATCGGTAGGGGTATTTGAAAACTTCCAATAGTGATTGTTGGAGACTTTTCAATAACATTAATAGCATTCACTTGGAATTGTTTCTTCGGAAAGTGCACTGTATGCTCATTACCATTGATATGAAATGTGACCTTGCTTTTATTGCAATCAATAACGGCACCTGTAGTATTCAAGAAGGGTCTACCAAGGATAATCGACATGTTGTCGTCCTCGGGCATCTCAAGTATAACAAAGTCAGTCAAAATAGTAACATTAGCAACCACAACGGGCACATCCTCACAAATACCGATAGGTATGGCAGTTGATTTGTCAACCACTTGCAAAGATATTTCAGTAGGTGCGAGTTTATTCAAATCAAGTCTTTTATATAAAGAGAAAGGCATAACACTAACACCAGCTCCTAAATCACATAAAGTAGTTTTCATATAATTCTTTTTGATAGAGCAAGGTATAGTTGGTATTCCCGGATCTCCAAATTTTTTAGGTACTCCATCTTTAAAAGTATAATTAGCAAGCATGGTGGAGATTTCAGCTTCCGGTATTTTTCTTTTATTAGTGATGATGTCTTTCATATACTTTGCATAAGGAGGCATTTTCAAGATATTAGTCAAGCGAGTACGCAAAAAGACTGGCCTCAGCATTTCGGCAAAGTGTTGAAATTCTTCATCATCTTTCTTTTTAGTTGACTTAGATTGAAAGGGCATAAGTTTTTGAACCTACGGTTCTCTTTCTTTACCGTGTTTTCTAGCAATGAAGTGTAACGCCCCGGACACACCCGCCAGTGGTCGTTACTCCTGGTGGGATCTAGACTGGCCCCACAGATCAATACTAGTCTTTTCTGTGCACTTTGTCCTCACTCGTGCGCACCCGGCAGCAACTTCTCGGTCGGTCACCCATCCTGAAACTCTTCCAAGTTGAGCACGCTTAACTTTGGATTTTTTTCTGAATGGGCTCCCGGAAAAGAAGGAATTCCTTATTGATATAAGTAGTCTATCATCCCTATTAAGCCAGGCTATCACATACACCCCCACTCAGAGGAACCGACGTCCTCGTCGGGCCACAGGAACGTTCCCTCTTGGCACATACGTCTGTGCATCCAGTCCGGTACATGTGCCATGTCGGGTGCCACGACGGGTCACTAACATCATGAACAACATAACCGCGCACCTGTCCGCAAACATCCGTGTAACCGCGAGGGTCGGCTCTGATACCAACTTGTAATGCCCAGACACACCCGCCGGTGGTCGTTACTCCTGGCAGGATCTAGACTGGCCCCACAGATCAATACTAGTCTTTTCTGCGCACTTTGTCCTCACTTGTGCGCACCCGGGAGCAACTTCCCGGTCAGTCACCCATCCTGAAACTACTCCGAGCTGAGCACGCTTAACTTTGGAGTTCTTTCCGAATGGGCTCCCGGAAAAGAAGGAACTCCTTATTGATATGAGTAGTCTATCATCCCTATTAAGCCAGGCTATCACATGAAGTTTCTTTTATCATATCTTGTATTCTTAGGTTGTGGGTTATCAAGATCAACTCATGGTTCTATCTCAACATCATTGTTTGGTTCTTTACTATTTGGCTGACTATCATCATGAACCTCATCATTAACTTTTTCATTATCAGAAGGTGAGTGTTCACTACCAGGTTGAGTTTCAGCATCAGAGATAGAAACTTCATTATCATTATTAGGGGGTTTCTCTACTTCAGGTTCACTGGAAGCATGCAAAGTCCTATCATTTTTCTTTTTCCTTTTCTTTCTAGAACGACTAGGTGTAGTGGTGTTGTTCCTTCGTGAATATTGCTCGATTCTTTTGGGGTGTCCCTCAGGATAAAGTGGTTCCTGGGTCATTTTACCTCCTCTAGTTGCAACTCTAATAGCAAAGTCATGTATATTATTATTCATTTCATCTAGCAACTCTCTTTGGGATTTAGCAACTTGTTCTAACTGGGTTTGTACCATAGAAGCATGCTTTCCAACACCTCTAACATCATTTGAGATTCTAAATAACAAGTCACTCAAGCGAGCAATCATATCAAAATTGTATTTCAATTGTTTCATAACATTTGCATTGAAGTGATCTTGTTTTCTAATATAGTTTTCAAACTCGTAAAGGCATTGGCTAGGGTGCATATTGTGAGGATTGTCATTATCATTGAATTTCATAAGAGAATTTACCTCTACCACCTTAGGAGGTGGTGGTGTATTAAGCCTATGTATTTCTTCGATAGGAGGTAAATGTTTAACATCCTCAGCTTTAATACATTTTTCCTTCATGGATTTCTTTGCCTCTTGCATATCTTCAGGACTGAGATAATTCTTCGGAATGGGTTTAGGCAGTGGTTCGGGAAGAGTCCAATCATCATAATTTTTCAATATGTTATTCAATAATTCTTCAGCGTGCCCAACAGTTTGTTCCCTGAAAACACAACCAGCACAACTATCTAGGAAATCCCTAGAAGCATCGGTTAGTCCATTATAGAAGATATCAAGTATTTCATTTTTCTTAAGAGGGTGATCAGGCAAAGCATTAAGTAACTGGCAAAGCCTCGCCCAAGCTTGTGGGAGACTCTCTTCTTTAATTTGCACGAAGTTAAATATTTCCTATAAAGTAGCTTGTTTCTTATGAGCGGGGAAATATTTTTTAGAGAAGTGATAAATCATATCCTAGGTACTACGCACACAACAAAGAGCAAGAGTATTGTGCCAAGCTTTATCATCATCCTTTAATGAGAACGGAAATAATTTAAAAATAAAGTAATAACGAGTCTTCTCGTCATGAGTAAAAAGGGTGGCTATGTCATTCAACTTAGTAAGATGTCCCACAACAGTTTTAATTTCATAACCATGGAAAGGATCAGATTCAACCAAAGTAATTAACTCTGGGTCGACAGAGAATTCATAATCCTTATCATTAATAAAGATAGGTGAAGTAGCAAATTTAGGATCATATTTCATTCTAGCATTTAGATATTTTTCCTTATTCTTGCATAGTAATTTCTCTAGATCATCTATATCCTTACAAGCAAGAATATCTCTAGTTGTCTCCTCATTCATAACATAACCTTCCGGCACCTTAGGAAATTCAAATCTAGGAGGGCTAGTTCTAGCGGGTGTTTCAGGAGTTTCAGTTTCAAGCTCATCATCAGATTCAACAACATCATGTTGTCTAACTCTAGCAATTTGTTCATCAAAAATATCACCAAGTGGCACATCATTCTCATCAAGCAAGGTACTAGCATCATCATAAATATCATTCATAGCAGAAGTAGCATCATCAATAACTTGCGATATATCAGGATTAATATCATGTGGTGGTGTTGCAAGTTTACTTATAACAGAGGGTGAATCTAAAGCAGAACTGGATGGCAGTTCCTTACCTCCCCTCGTCTTAGAGGGAGAAATCTTAGTCTTAGCATCCTTCAGATTCTTCATAGTGATAAATTGATAATAATACCAATTGACTCAACAAATATAGCTATGCTCCCCAGCAATGGGGCCAGAAAAGGGTCTTGATAACCCACAAGTATAGGGGATCGCACAGTTTTCCAGGGTAGAGTATTCAACCCAAATTTATAGATTCAACACTGCTAGCTCGTGACCATGCATTGGTTTTCCCTTGAAGTGGGAAAGGGTGATGCAGCAAAGTAGCGTAAGTATTTCCCTCGGTTTTGAGAACCAAGGTATCAATCCAGTAGGAGACAACGCATAAGTCACCTAGTACCTACGCAAACAATCAAGAACCTTGCAACCAACACGATAAAGGGGTTGTCAATCCCTTCACAGCCACTCACAAAAGTAAGATCTAATATAGAAAGTAAAGTAAATATTTTTGGTATTTTTCGCATAGATTGGAAAGTAGAAATTGCAAAATAGTAAACGTGATGCGATGTAAATAAAAGAGATGTAATATAATAGGAAAGAGACCCGGGGGCCATAGGTTTCACTAGTGGCTTGTCTCAAGATAGTATGTATTACGGTGGGTGAACAAATTACTATCGAGGAATTGATAGAAAAGCACATAGTTATGAAGATATCTAAGGCAATGATCATCAATATAGGCATCATGTCCGTGTCAGGTAGACCGAAACGATTCTGCATCTACTACTATTACTCCACACATCGGTCGCTATCCAGCATGCATCTAGAGTATTAAGTTCATAAGAACGGAGTAACGCATTAAGCAAGCTGACATGACGTAGAGGGATAAACTCAAGCAATACGATATAAACCCCATCTTTTTATCCTTGATGGCAACAATACAATACGTGCCTTGTTGCCCCTACTGTCACTGGGAAAGGACACCGCAAGATTGAACCCAAACCTAAGCACTTCTCCCATTGCAAGAAAAATCAATCTAGTAGGCCAAACTAAACCAATAATTCGAAGAGACTTGCAAAGATATCAAATCATGCATATAAGAATTCAGAGAAGAACCAAATAATATTCATAGATAATCTTGTTCATAAATCCACAATTCATTGGATCTTGGCAAACACACCGCAAAAGAGTATTACATCGAATAGATCTCCAAGAACATCAAGGAGAACTTTGTATTGAGTATCAAAGAGAGAGAAGAAGCCATCTAGCTAATAACTATGGACCCGAAGGTCTATCGTAAACTACTCATGCTTCATCGGAGAGGCAATGGTGTTGATGTAGAAGCCCTCCATGATCGATTCCCCCTTCGGCAGATCACCGGAAAAGGCCACAAGATGGGATATCACTGATACAGAAGGTTGCGGCGGTGGAAAAGTGGTTTCGTGGCTCTACCTAATGTTTCTAGGGTATAAGAGTATATATAGGCAAAAGAAGTACGTCGGTGGAGCTACGAGGGGCCCATGAGGGTAGGGGCACGCATACCCCCCTGAGCACGCCCTCCAGCATCATGGCTTCCTCCTGGAGTTCTAGACTTCGACTCCAAGTCTTCTGGATTGCTTTCGGTCCAAGAAAGATCCTCGTGAAGGTTTCATTCCGTTTGCTATTCCTTTTCTGCAAAACCCTAAAATAGGCAAAAAAACAGAAACTGGCACTGCGCCTCCGGTTAATAGGTTAGTCCCAAAAATAATACAAAAGAGCATATTAAAGCCCATTAAACATCTAAAACAGATAATATAATAGCACGGAACAATCAAAAATTTAGATACGTTGGAGATGTATCAAGCATCCCCAAGCTTAATTCCTGCTTGTCCTCGAGTAGGTAAATGATAAAAACAGAATTTTTGATGTGGAATGCGACCTAACATAATTATCAATGTAATTTTCTTTATTGTGGCATGAATGTTCAGATCTGAAAGATTCAAGACAAAATTTTAATATTGACATAAAAATAATAATACTTCAAGCATACTAACAAACTAATCATGTCTTCTCAAAATAACATGGCCAAAGAAAGTTCATCCCTACAAAATCATATAGTTTGGCTATGCTCCATCTTCGTCACACAAAATATTCAAATCATGCACAACCCTGGTTTCAGCCAAGCAATTGTTTCATACTTTAGTATTCTCAAACTTTTTCAACTTTCACCCAATACATGAGCGTGAACCATGGACATAGCACTATAGGTGGAATAGAATGTTGCTTGTGTAGAAGACAAAAAGGAGGAAGATGGTCTCACATCAACTAGGCATATTAATGGGCTATGGAGATGCTCATCAATAGATATCAATGTGAGTGAGTAGGGATTGCCATGCAACGGATGCACTAGAGCTATAAATGTATGAAAGCCCAACAAAAGAAACTAAGTGGGTGTGCATCCAAGTTGCTTGCTCCCAAAGACCTAGGGCATTTTGAGGAAGCCCATCATTGGAATATACAAGCCAAGTTCTATAACGAAAGTTCCCACTAGTATATGGAAGTGACAAAATAAGAGACTCTCTATCATGAAGATCATGGAGCTACTTTGAAGCACAAGTGTGGAAAAGGGTAGTAGCATTGTCCCTTCTCTCTATTTTTTGGCTTATTTGGCCTCTTTTTTTCATTGGCTTCTTTGGCCTCTCTTTTTTCCTCACACGGGACAAATGCTCTAATAATGATAATCATCACACTTCTATTTATTTACACCTCAAGGATTACAACTTGATACTTAGAACAAAATATGACTCTATATGAATGCCTCCGGCGGTGTACCGGGATGTACAATGAATCAAGAGTGACATGTATGAAAAAATTATGAATGGTGGCTTTGCCACAAATACGATATCAACTACATGATCATGCAAGGCAATATGACAATGATGGAGTGTGTCATAATAAACGAAATGGTGGAAAGTTGCATGGCAATATATCTTGGAATGGCTATGGAAATGCCATAATAAGTAGGTATGGTGGCTGTTTTGAGGAAGGTAAATGGTGGGTTTATGGTACCAACGAAAGTTGCACGGTACTGGAGAGGCTAGCAACGGTGGAAGGGTGAGAGTGCGTATAATCCATGGACTCAACATTAGTTATAAAGAACTCACATACTTATTTCAAAAATCTACAAGTCATCAAAACTAAGCACTACGCGCATGCTCCTAGGGGAAGGGTTGGTAGGAGTTAACCATCACGCGATCCCGACCTCCACACATAAGGAAGACAATCAAAGAAACACCTCATGCTTCAAATTTGTTACACAGCGGTTACCATACGTGCATGCTATGGGACTTGCAAACCTCAACACAAGTATTTGTTAAATTCACAATTACTCTACTAGCATGACTCTAATATCTCCATCCTCATATCTCAAAACAATCATCAAGCATCAAACTTCTCATAGTATTCAACGCACTTGTTATGAAAGTTTTTATTATACCCATCTTGGATGCCGATCATATTAGGACTAGTTTTATAGCCAAAGCAAATTACCATGCTGTTCTAAAAGACTCTCAAAATAATATAAGTGAAGCATGAGGGATCAATAATTTCTATAAAAATAAAACCACCACCGTGCTCTAAAAAGATATAAGTGAAGCACTAGAACAAAATTATCTAGCTCAAAAGATATAAGTGGAGCACATAGAGTATTCTAATAAATTCCGATTCATGCGTGTCTCTCCCAAAAGGTGTGTACAGCAAGGATGATTGTGGTAAACTAAAAAGCAAAGACTCAAATCATACAAGACGCTCCAAGCAAAACACATATCATGTGGTGAATAAAAATATAGCCTCAAGTAAAGTTACCGATAGACGAAGACGAAAGAGGGGATGCCTTCCGGTGCATCCCCAAGGTTAGACTTTTGGTTGTCCTTAAATTTTACCTTGGGGTGCCTTGGGCACCCCCAAACTTAGGCTCTTGCCACTCCTTATTCCAAAATCCATCAAATCTTTACCCAAAAACTTGAAAACTTCACAACACAAAACTTCAACAGAAAACCACCACTTTAAGGTACTATAATTAACTTATTATTTATTTATGTTGGTGTTAAACCTACTGTATTCCAACTTCTCTATGGTTCATACACCCCGATACTACTCATAGATTCATCAAAATAAGCAAACAACACACGAAAAACAGAATCTGTCAAAAACAAAGCAGTTTGTAGAAATCTATAACTTTCGAATACTTCTGTAAATCCAACAATTCTTAACTAAACTTCTATATGTGACGAATTTGTCAATTAATCATCTGCAAAAAGAATCAACCTAGAATCAATCTCCAGTAAAAAATGACAGCCAATCTCGTGAGCACAAAAGTTTTTTTTGACAGCAAGATCGCAAAGACTTCACCCAAGTCTTCCCAAAGGTTCTACTTGGCACAAACACTAATTAAAACATAAAACCACATCTAAATAGAATATAGATGAATTATTTGTTACTAAACAGGAGCAAAAACCGAAGAACAAAAATAAAATTGGGTTGCCTCCCAACAAGCGCTATCGTTTAACACCCCTAGCTGGGCATAAAAACAAGAATAGATCTAGGTATTGCCATCTTTGGTATGCAATCCATAAGTGGATGTCATAATAGATTCATAAGGCAATTTAATTTTCCTCCTAGGAAAGTGCTCCATGCCTTTCCTTAACAGAAATTCAAATCTAATATTTCCTTCTTTCATGTCAATAATTGCACCTATCGTTCTAAGGAAAGGTCTACCAAGAATAATAGGACATGTAGGATTGCAATCTATATCAAGAACAATGAAATCTACGGGCACATAATTCCTATTTGCAACAATAAGAACATCATTAATCCTTCACATAGGTTTCTTAATGGTGGAATCCGCAAGATGCAAATTTTGAGAACAATCGTCAAATTCACGGAAACCTAGCACATCACATAAGGTTTTTGGAATCATGGAAACACTAGCACCCAAACCACACAAATCATAGCATTCATAATCTTTAATCTTAATTTTAATAGTAGGTTCCCAATCATCATAAAGTTTTCTAGGGATAGAAATGTAGCGACCCGACCCGAATGGATCAAGTCTCTGTGCTTAAGTGTCATCCCTGGATCGGTATGCTGACACACACAGTACTCAAGGATTTATAACAGAGGTAAATCACATGTATAAAGTAACGTAAATACTATTACCTCAATCCATATAGCGGAAGTAACAAAGGTTGTGGATTCCCACCAACACCAACGGCAAAGTTGAGTGTAGAAATCGTAACCCTAACGTATCACTTACTCGTCGAAAGAATCCTGCAACATGAGACATTGCAGCCACAAAGGGTCGGTACATTGAATGTACTGGCAAATTCACACCATGGGATAATGATGAATAATAGATATCACTACATGCATATATGGCTGGTGAAAAAGCTCTATGGTTATAATGTTTTTGCAAAAAGCCAATTTTTCCCTACATCAAAGGAATATATTTTATTTAACTACAAAGTTTGTTGAAAACATTGAGAAGGTTCCTCCAACTCAATCCCAAATTAATAACCATCAACCCAACAATTGATTAAGTAAAGTGATGAGATCAATATGATAATCCAAGTAACGGAGACTCAAGATGTCCATAACCGGGGACACAGCTAATCATGACTAGTTTGTACACTCTGTAGAGGTTTGCGCACTTTTCCCCACAAGACTCGATCTCCTCCGTTCGATTTCTCGCACTACATGGTGTTTGAGAAACGGATGACCGAGACACAATCTTTCAGAAGCGTTTACTCTCTACTCCGGGCAGACCAGTACACCTACAATCCCCCTACATCTGCTAGTCCACCTCTTCAAGAGCTCACGTAACTTACTCAACTATGCCAGAGCCCATAATGGCTTGTGGCTGCACACAGAAGTTTTAGCATGAATAATCTTATGATCCCTTTGAGCCTGGGTGGCATTCCATAGGGTGATCACACGGGTCCTCCGGGATCCCCTTGGGAAAACACCGGCTTCTCCAGGTGCCCAGGCAAACCACTGGGTACTCCAGGGTGCCCCTACCATTCCACCCAGATGTGTATTTAAGTAGCCACCTTATGTTGAACCATTAATTAACAATCTCACATCTGTCATGGATACACTCAAACCTAATCCACGTCTACGAGCATAGCATAGCAATATAAGCATAATGTAGAAGTAACTCCTAAGGGTTTGATATAAAGGACAATGGGTTCTACCTCATCAACTACTTCCCAATACCCACATGTTATAAATCCTACCCATGCAATGTTTGGGGGTGAAACTAATGCATAAAAACTAGGTATGAAAGGGATATGATCAAAGTGTGAACTTGCCTCGTACTGTTGATGAAGATGATTCGCACTCATAACTCCTGATAGTTCTATTCGTCACACTCCGGTCAATCTATCGAGAGCAAGCAATAGTAACCACACATAATCAATCACTCAAAAGATCAGAAAAAACGAAGAAGACAATTTGGAAAACATCAAAACAAAACAAATAACTCTTGCAACATAAAACAATTTCTAACAGTACCAAAATTATGTGAATTTGGCCTTATCAGAAAGTTTAGGTCAAGAGCTTCGATTTGCAAAAAGAATCAACTCAAACGGAGTTATAAAACTCAAGTTATGATCAAAAGAAGTTCAAATTCAAATCTGTTTGAATTCAAATTTAAAAACTTTCAAAAACATGTTTAAGTTGTTTTACTAGATAGAGGAGATCATAACGAAGAAGTGGGTGTTGGTTTCATCTAATTTGGGTGAACGAATGAAAAGTTATGGCTATTTGAAAAATCAGGGCCAAGCTGTTTTACGGAAGAAAAATAGCTACGGCTAAGGTCTAATGTATAAATGCATAGACTAATTGATAATCTAATTATTCTATCGTATTAGTCTAGAGATAATGAACTACGAAAGTATAAAAATAAAGAAAAAACAAAGAAAGAAAGATACCTTTATAAGGTAGAGAAAAGACAACTTTGAAGAGAGGAGACAACTTTCAGAAGTCGCGGCGAAGAGGAGAAAAATATTTTTCTTAAATGAATCTAGTCAAACCAAAAATATTGATTTAACCCGAATCGGATGATTTTTGGAGGCTTTATGGATCTATATTTATAGGTGAACAAAGAGGTTTAAGGGTCAAAGGCTAGGCAATGTGAGACTAAACGTAGACGAAATAGAAAAGAAGCAGAGGAGGCGCGTCGCATGGGCCTAAATGCGTAATGCGGTTCGGCCGGCCGCGCAGCTGCAGTTTTTTTTAAACAAAATTCGGCCTAAAAAAATAAAAAGGCTGGCTGGGCCTGGCCCATATAGGAAAAAAATGGGGCGCCTGCTGGTACTATGATGTGCACCTGGGCGGCAGTCAGTCAATCAATCACACAACAATCAAACAATCAATCAAATCTATTTATTTAATATAACATTCCAAAATTTAGAATTTTGGGATGTTACAAACCTACCACCCTTAAAATGGATCTCGTCCTCGAGATTCGGAGAGGCTAGCAAGAAAAAGGTTAGGTTTGGGGGGTCTTCTCAAAATCCATCGATCATCACAGGGGGTCTGGGGTGCTACCACCCTTAGAAACATCGTTACGGTCCCATCAATACTCATATACTCCATCCTAATTCTTGACAGGGCTGGTCTTCTCATATCTTCAATATAATTCCTTATCTGGCTCTTCCGGTAGTCGCTTAACCTTTTTCCTCAATTATTGTGTCCTTTCATCTTGGTAAGGTTCTTCCGAGACTGGGTCTTCTTAGCTGATGGGTCTGGCGCCAATACTAAACAACTATCGATATCTCATGGTGGTCATCAAACAATTTGACTGGGTCCCTGCAGAAAACGGGTCTGGGCTTGAACCTCACTATCGTGGAATTGTCACGACAGATGTCCTAGCAAAAGGACTTAGTCGTAGGGCCATCGCAACTAGGAAGATTAAAGGGGTTAATCGGGACAAAGGACATGAGAGGTTTTATACTAGTTTGGCCCCTTAAGATGAAGGTAAAAGCCTACATCTAGTTGTGTTTGGAATTGCTGAGGTTTCGAAGACCAGGGAGCGAATATGCTTGTCCTGGCTTCGAGTTGCTGTCTCCTTTCCTAAGCCGTCGTCGGGTCGTCCCCTTATATACACAGGTTGACGCCTGGCGGCCTGGCGTCCTATAGAGTCCCGGCCGGCTCATAGAACGTGTCCGGCTCGGTGACTTCTTTTACATGCATTTTTTACAAGTCTTTCCTTACATATGGCGGTTTACAATATTGGGACTTAAGCCACCTCTAGGCTTAGGCCTTCTATAAGTCTTAATAAACTACCGCCTTGAATGTTACTGGGCTTCTTTTGTAACCCGCCATTGGGGCTGACCTGGCCCCTCCTGGGCGGGTCTTACCTGGTAGCTATGGTCCCAACATTAGGCCCCAGGTTGACTTTGAACTTTGTTCTTTGTCAATCTTCAATACTTAGATGAAATCCATCTTCCTCTCTCTGTAAAAATTCTGTAACTCGCAGTGACGTCATCTTCTGAAAACACAAAAACTATTATGACGTCATCCTCAACGGAGCTTTATCTTTTAATGTCTTCCGAGAATCGAGGCGTTCGTTTAGTTGGATAGTCATTATTTGGGTCTTCCTCGATTTTCGTGCCCGCATGTTTGCTTATCCCCTTATAAATAGGCATGCCCCGGTCCTTCTCATTCTTTCCTCTCTTCGTATTCTTCCTCTCGCCACTCCACCGCAGCTCGAGCATTGCCGCCGTCGCAGAGCACCTTGTCTCCGTCGACCTTGGCCGCTGCATCAACCGGAATCAGTCCAGAGAGCGGCGACAACTCTTCGCGGAAGATTCTTGGTTGTAAATGTTTGCCTTCCTGTTCTTCAGATCCGCATTAGGGTTCCTAGGTTTTCTACGTGTTCTTCTCAGTTCATCTCAGTTTCTTCGTAGTTCTTCCACTGCCGCTTCTTCTTGATCCAAAAAGTACATATACTCATGCGGTAGTTGTTTTGTGCCCATCCTTGATACAGTAGATTCCTTCTCTTGGTACAAAAAGCCTCATTAGAACTCACGAACTCATCTGTGCTAGATTTTTAGGTCTAGAATATTTCCATTTTGAATGGCCATTTGATCCAGAATAATATCAAGAAATTATGAAACTTGTTTGTCTCAGCACTTAGCCAATTCTGTTGCTGGTATTCCTCAAATATCTGTAGTCACGGCGGCTTATGGCGCCGGCTTACCTTTTCCTTTATATGACATTAGCCCTTACGTAAGCCGCCATTACTTATTTGTACCATCATCATTTAACTTCACCATCACCACTGAATTGAACCGGCACGTTACTTTCTTTTCAGTTCGTGTTTTGATCATCATGCCGTCAAAAGCACCAACTGTCTGCAACTGGGTTCCTTCCACATTAACTGAGGATAACTTGAAGGAATTCTTCACCATAGGATTTTTTCCAGGGAAGAATGTTATGTCTTACCATGCACCTGACCCGGACGAGGAACGGCCCAATCCCAAAGATGGTGAAGTCATTGTCTTCCCTGACCACATGAATCGGGGTTTTTCACACCCCCCCCCCCGGCTCAAAATTCTTCAGAGACGTCCTTCATTTTTTCAAACTTCACCCTCAAGATCTTGGGCCCAATTCCATATCTAATATCTGCAATTTCCAAGTTCTCTGTGAAGTGTATCTTCAAGAAGAACCGACTATGGAACTCTTTAGAGAGTATTTTTATCTGAACTGCCAGAATGAGTGTACCAATGGCCCTAGCTTGGAACTTGGAGGCATCTCGATTCAGCGCCGACGGGGCACCATCTTCCCCCTAATAGTCTTGCCGAGTCATCCCAAAGACTGGAATCAGACCTGGTTCTATTGTCAAGACACTTCACCAGCCAACGAGAAACCACTGCCGGGTTACCACGTGGAGCGTCTAGATTCCAAGTTTGCACTCCCTGACAAACTCACTGCCACCGAACGCAAGATGCTTATTCCATCAATTAAAATGATTAACGCCTTATTGGGGAACGGCTTAACCGGAGTTGACTTGACCCGTTGCTGGGTCTCGTGCCGGGTCATCCCTCTAAGCCGTCGATCCAAATTGATGTATGAATATGGTGGAGTCCCAAATGACTCTCTCCGTCATAGCTCCGTTCAACTAACTAAAGAAGATATTGTTTCAATGTCAACTCTCCTGGTGAACAGAAAATATGAAGACTGCAGTAAAGTCGGGTTAAACCCCTTCTGCAAACTTAACCCGGCTCCTGAGGTAAAAAAAAACCCTGACCTTTTCTCTTTGTATTTTTCTCAGCAGTTTTAAATACCTGCATGACCTTTTATCTTGTTTACTTGTTTACAGGCCAAATCTGACTTCTAGAAAGCCAAGTATGACCATGAAGCCGCCAAGAAGGCTAGAGCCGTCGCCATAACTGCCAAGAAGACGACCCGGAGGTCTAAGAAGAAAAAGAGCACCGCTGAGGACCTGTTAAAGCTTCATGATACTTCTGAGTCGGAGGTAGCCCTTGACTCCCTTGGCCAGTTTTTTAATAACCTTATTGACACTGACTATTGCCAGGATAACACGGGGGCCAGTCAGGCCGTTGAAGAAGAGGTAACTATTTCCTCCGACTCGGCCCATTTGCCAAGACAGAAACTTTCACTCGTAACCCGAAAAGTAAGGTTTTCACACCCTTTGGCTTATTTGGACCCTCATTTTCTTTTGAAAAAGAAGCAACATGAGAGCAGCCGTCAGGCCCGGAACGACGATGAACCGCCTTCCGTTCTTCAACAAACTCCTCAAAAACGCCAGAATGACGTCTGTTTTATCTTCATCTTTTACTTTCCATTAATGGATCTTCTCCCTTGCATTACTAACTTTATTTTATCTTTGTAGGAGGTGTCTCGCTCTTCTGGCGACTCATCTTAGACTCAATTTCCGGCCTTTAAGAGTGCTCCTGGGTAAGGAAAAAATCATCTTTCCTCCGTGTCTTTCAAACTGCATCTTTGTACTGACTATCTCATAACATCTTTCTTAGTGGACAAGCCAAGTCCAAGAAGGCCAAGGTGACTAAACCGGCGTAAGATCCATCAGTCCTTGCGCCTAAACCGGCCATGCCAACTTCTCCCCCTCGAACTGAAGCACCAGAAGACTCGACTGCCAATACTCAATTGGATCCTCCTGAGCCGTTAGCTGATGATACCGTTGTTAACCCCTCTACTGTGAGACCATCCAGTTCAGCTAACCCACCATCATCTTCTGATCATGAAGTTCTGGTCTCTGGTAGCCGTTTTCTTGAACCTGGGACTCCTACTGTGTTAGCTCGGCACACTGCTAAACAAGAAGCCTTGGAGAGACAGAAAGTGTGTTTTGACATTTCTCACTACACTCATCTGAACGCTAGTGACATATTGTCCGGCTATCTTAGCCATGTTCACTCCAGCCGTGAGTCAGAAATTGAGATGGTCAAGCAACTGCAGCTGAAATATGAGGTATGTTCCCCGGTTTACTTATACTCTGCCAGCCCCCAAGTCTTCAGATGATGAACCTGAATGATCTGGAGACTTTATGATATAGATTGATATCTTCTCTCTAAGTTTTTTAAAAAGTCCAATAAAATAGTGTAAACTTCACCTATAGTCCCCAAGGGCCAGCTCAATTTATCATAAATGAACCGGTACTTAACTTCATAGCTGTCTTTTACTAATCCTAACAAATATTATAATCTGGCTTAATCTTGAGAAACTTTCTGAATATCATGCATTAGCCCCCAAGTGCCAAGTGTTGTTACTTTGTAAGGTACTTGGGACTTGAAATATATAAGATTCATAAGAAATTGTTTTGGCGGACATTATGTAACGCCCCGAGACCGATGTGCCAGGTGTCTGCCAGTTATTCGATGTCCCCAAAATTCCCAGATTCAAATGCTCAAGTTCATCGCATCGTAACTTTGCATCCATAGCTCCGATTCATGCATATAGCATATCAAAATGTTCGACTCAGAGAGTACATCATTTCATCTCATTGCATCATTTTCATTTGAGTTCATCTTGATGCCCGAAATGTCGTTAGAAGAGTGCTACTTGAGATAATTGTCAGATCTGCTGCTCCATTTAGATATTTGTCATTTTTGCCATGATTATTGTGTGCATGATATGCCCATGAGCTCTACATATGTTTTGTTAAGGGTTTTGCCATCTTTCCAGAGGTGCAACCCATGTATTTTTGTGATGTGTGTGGTGACTAGCACAAGCTTGCAAAGTGAGGCATTTGGTAATGCTGATTTCAGGGACTTAGCATTTCCACTAAGTCCTTGATCTGTTCATTTCATGATGCCATATGTTCATGTTGTTTCCTAGTGATCCGTGCCTCTTTTGAGGATGATCAGTAAGGATGTTTCGCTAATCTTGTAGTGCTCTATCCATCTATGTCTTTGTTTGCAATTATGGAGCACCCTAGCTTGAGTCAATCGAGCTCTACTTTTGCTATTTCGTGAATCTGGACGGATTGTCTACTTGTTAGCGATTTTGCCGAGGATGTTGTAGTTGATCCGTGCATGCTATGTTGTTGTTCTTGCCATGTCTAGGTTGTATAATGTGTATTCTTGATGGGTGTATGCTTAGATTGTCATGACTTGCTCTGTAGTGAGTGCATCGAGCTCGTAAACATGCCTACTTGATATCTGTTTCAGCATGCTCCAGTTTTCACTAAGTCTGTGATCTGATTATGTTTTTGCCATGTTCACATGCTTGCAAATGTATTTTTTGGTCCCTTTTGGCTCAAGGTAACTAAGGGACTTTTGTTAAGCTCTTTGAGTAGCTCCATGCCATGCTTTACTTTGCCATGTTCAGGTCCGATAGCATATAGTTTTCATGCTCGAGAGAGTGCTATCTGATCTGAAATTCTAGACAAGTGTTAATTTCACTAAGTCTGAAATCTGTTTACCATATGCATTTTTGCCATGCTTGTTTGAACCTGTTAATGTATGAATTAGCTGTAGCTCAGTGCTAGAATTTTTTTAAGCATCATGAATGGATCCCTGCCATGTATTTTGTTGCATTTAGATGGCTAGTTGCTGTATATCGCAGAACGTGGCCATATTTGAATTGCTTGCCATTTCCAAACCGTAACTCCGATTCCGGTGATCTTTATATCGTTTTCAAGCGATTTCGTCTCATCTTTCCATTGGTACACTTGGATTTCCAAGTTGAGGCCAGGGTCTTTCATTCCCTTGCAAATCATGCATATGCATCGCATACCGCATCCCGCATCTCATACCATGTTCATGTGCTGATTGTTTACTATATTGTGTGCTTCTTTCCGGTGTTTGCCTCTTCGGGTTGGTTCTGGTAACGTCGCTTTTGTGAGGATTCGTTCATCTACGTCTGTTTGTCTTCTTCATGGACTCGTTCTTCTTCCTTGCGGGATTTCAGGCAAGATGACCATACCCTCGAAATCACTTCTATCTTTGCTTGCTTAGTTGCTCGCTCTTTTGCTATGCCTATGCTGCGATACCTACCACTTGCTTATCATGCCTCCCATATTGTTGAACCAAGCCTCTAACCCACCTTGTCCTAGCAAACCGTTGATTGGCTATGTTACCGCTTTGCTTAGCCCCTCTTATACCGTTGTTAGTTGCAGGTGAAGATTGAAGTTTGTTCCTTGTTGGAACATGGAGATGTTGTTCCTTGTTGGAACATGTTTACTTGTTGGGTTATCACAATATATCTTATTTAATTAATGCATCTATATACTTGGTAAAGGGTGGAAGGCTCAGCCTTATGCCTGGTGTTTTGTTCCACTCTTGCCGCCCTAGTTTCCGTCATATCGGTGTTATGTTCCCGGATTTTGCGTTCCTTACGCGGTTGGGTTATAATGGGAACCCCTTGACAGTTCGCTTTGAATAAAACTCCTCCAGCAAGGCCCAACCTTGGTTTTACCATTTCCCACCTAGCCTTTTTCCCTTGGGAGTCGCGCATCCCGAGTGTCATCTTATTTTAACCCCCCCCCCC
>NC_041384.1:255090285-255095398 GCF_002162155.2 Triticum dicoccoides | reverse complement strand
GAAACTTGAGGGATGGTTTTAGTTGTACGGAGTGCTCATCCGGTGTTGCCGTGAGAACGAGATATGTGCAGCTCCTATCAGGATGTCGGCACATCGGGCGGTCTTGCTGGACTTGTTTTACCATTGTCGAGGATGTCTTGAAGAACCGGGATACTGAGTCTGATCGGAATGTCTCGGGAGGAGGTCTATTCCTTCGTTGACCGTGAGAGCTTGTCATGGGCTAAGTTGGGACACCCCAGCAGGGTTTTGAACTTTCGAAAGCCGTGCCCATGGTTATGGGCAGATGGGAATTTGTTAACGTCCGGTTGTAGAAAACCTGAAGTTGACCTTAATTAAAATGCATCAACCGCGTGTGTAATCGTGATGGTCTCTTTCCGGTGGAGTCCGGGAAGTGAACACGGTGTTGGAGTTATGCTTGACGTAGGTTGTTCTAGGATCACTTCTTGATCATACTTTTATCGACCGTGCTTTGCCTTCTCTTCTCGCTCTCATTTGCGTATGTTAGCCACCATATATGTTAGTCGCTTGCTGCAGCTCCACCTCTTACCTTTACCTTACCCATAAGCTTAAATAGTCTTGATCGCGAGGGTGCGAGATTGCTGAGTCTCCGTGACTCACAGATACTTCCAAACCCAGCTTGCAGGTGCCGATGAGTCCGAGCAGATGACGCAACCAAGCTCAAGGAGGAGCTCGATGAAGATCTTGTCCTTTATGTTGTTCGTTCTAGTCGATCAGTAGTGGAGCCCAGTTGGGGTCGATCCGGGACCTTGTCGCATTTGGGGTTCTTCTTTTATTTTGGTTCCATAGTCGGACCTTGATTGTATTTGGATGTTGTAATGCTTTATTCATGTATTGTGTGAAGTGGCGATTGTAAGCCAACTATGTATCTCTTTCCCTTATGTATTACATGGGTTGTGTGAAGATTACCTCTCTTGCGACATTTCTTTCAATGCGGTTATGCCTCTAAGTCGTGCTTCGACACGTGGGAGATATAGCCGCATCGAGGGCGTTACAAGTTGGTACCAGAGCCTTCCCCGACCTTAGGAGCCCCCACTGCTTGATCGTTTTTAGCAGCCGTGGTTGAGTCTAGAAAAATGTTTTAAGTCATTTAGGAATTATGTATCGGAGAGTTTAGGAATTCT
Organism: Triticum dicoccoides; assembly: GCF_002162155.2. Classification (NCBI taxonomy): domain Eukaryota; kingdom Viridiplantae; phylum Streptophyta; class Magnoliopsida; order Poales; family Poaceae; genus Triticum; species Triticum dicoccoides. The sequence goes on along the minus strand of NC_041384.1, from coordinate 255,094,256 downwards.
TTTTACTCCCCAGTCTCCTCATCGCTCTGGTAAGGAATCCTGACGTAGAGTTTTAACTCTTCTCTTCTCAAATTTCACTAAAAAATTTAGGATCACGCGGGTATCTTGGAATCGTTCCGATGGTTTTATGACGAGAACATTGTCTTGGTGCCTCCTGTCAGGGGTTTTGTGGAAGTGTCCCAAGGGAGTTGAGCTCCGAGGTGTTGTTGTCATAATTTTATCGTTGCAGTTCTGGAATACCTGAGTTTAGTACGCCGACATCGAAAATCTCTTTTATGCAGTTCGTTGGTGATATAACCTCGACGCCACCCAGTACTGGGGCGGGAGTTCGGGAGTATCACCATAACTTGTATAACGGATGCTTTTCGAAGGTTGAGGTAGACGATTTCCGAAGGTTTCTTGGTTATGTGTTGAAGGATGGATACAGCTGGATGTAGGATTTGCTAGTTTGGGTGAGATATTATGCTTCCCCTGTATCCCCAACACCTGATTGCATAACCGGGAAAATTTCGGGAGTTTATAAGTGGGAATTCAAGTAGCTCTTAGGATATCTTTCCAATAGGTGTATGATATGAAATTGGGGTTCGACGTCTAGTGGTCCGCCTATTCACGGTCGGTTTTACAGTGGTCTCATTGTGTCTTAAAGAGTCCTTGGCTATGCCGACTCGGGGACGCTTCGTATGTCATGTGCACTGCCTTGTACATGATGGTGTTGTACGATCGAGCCCGTGTAGGCCCCACCATGAAAACTTCGGACGAAATCTCTATCATATGTTTGTTCCGGCTTATTCTGCAAGCCAATCCTTTGTTTTGTTTTGAGTTGTGGTATTCGAGTTGCTTCAATGTCAAGTGTTGATTCCATACCTTTCCCAAATGGTGTTCTCATACTCTGATGTGGATACCAATCCTTCTTGATCATCAAGATTGTCTTGTCAATCCTTTTCACCGGCATGTTTTCTCTTCAAGTGGATCTGATCATTTCAACATCCGCAAGATCCAATCTTAGTTTTTCATCAACGTTGTTTGTTTCATCCGTCTTCAAGTTGTCTTTGTTTTCCCACCCACCCACCCCTTTTTCTTCAAGGATTCAGATTCCTTAATCACTATCCATTTTATTGATGAAAGTCCCTCCGTTCTATTTCCTTCATGTTCTTATCCGGTGATTCTCATGAAGATACTAACGGAGCTTCTAGTTCATCATTCTTCGTTTCTTTTATCTTCTCCGGTGGTTTCAAGTCAAGCTTTGTTGATCTTACCCTTTCCTCTTTTCAATGCCTTCTCATACCGGTGCACCTCATAATAATTCACTTCTCACTATTCTTTTGTTCCGGCATGCTCAAGCTTTCTCAAAAGGCTCGTCTTGTCATTCAAGATCCGTTCAACCTAGTTCGAGGTTGTTATCTTATTCAAGCCATTTAATTCAACCGGTGCAATATCTCTTTTCAAGTAATCATTTCAACAGTGTTTCTTTTGAGTGGGCCCTAACCCACAGGTCTTTTCCCAAGATCTTACCTGACTCTTCCAATCTTCCCGGAGCTATCCTCATATTTCTTTTCAATGTTTGACGTAAGAATGATTTATCATCAGTCAAATGTCTTCTCCTAGATCTTTCACAATTCTTTTCATTGTTGGCTAAATCTCTTCGCTTTTGATTCTTCCGGAGCGTCTAAACAATTCATGGTGGTGTTTCTCATCATCATTCTCAGATTTTGAAGACCGAAGAAGATTTTCTCTCAATCTTGCTCCATTCTCTTCAAGATTCATGGTGCTAGCTTGTTGCCATCCTCTCATAATTATTTTCAATTGTGAGAAATTTTTTTCACCCATCAGGATATATTCAAGGGTATTTTCAGTTCGATTATCCGGAGCCCATCATTTCAGAAGACTTGTTCATTCTCAGCTTTCAGCTCTCGCTCTCCAAATCTTACCAGTGCATCATTCATATATTTCTCTAATCAAGCTCCTTCGTTCAGTTGCAAACCCTTCCTGGTGTTCTTTATCTTTTCCTCAATCATTTTAATTCTTTCGATGTTTCATTCTACCGGTGGTTCTTTGAATACCTTCTCAAGTTTGACTTATATCTCTCTTAATCCTTCCTACGAGAATAAGTAGTATGTCAAATCCATTGCTTATCATCAATATAATTGGTGAAGGATAAGCATAATGCAATTCTTATTCTTGTTTCATCCAAGTGATTAATTCCTTATCCCGGAGGTGCATCATATCACATTCTGGGTTCGAGATGCTTTATCTTTTCTTTTCCCGGAGTTCCTAGCTCTCGCAATCACATCACCACGGAGATTCATTTAAATCATTGCAAGGCTTCAACCCTATTCTTTTCATCCTCCATTTCGATTGATCATTTCTTTTATTTCCGGAGTTCTCATGAAAGTTCTACATGATGGTTCATCAAGGATTTATATTCCTTCTCGAAGTGTTCATCGAGATTCTTTTCTAAGAAACTCAAGCTTTCTTCATATTGTAATCCGGAGTGCATTTCTGTCTATCGTATCATTGGAGGTGGTATTATGTCATTCTTGATAATTTGAGTTCATGTTTTCATGATTCACATGCTGTCAAGATTGGGATATTTTAAATCCATCAACCTATTCATTGGAATTGTCTTGGGTTATATTTCACCTAAAGCCATCCCTAAGGACTGTTGCTATCTAGGGTGCTCATAAATGATCCAAGCTATTCTTTACCCTCCCGGTGAAATACTTTCTCGTCTCCTTGTTCAAATAAATACAATTCTTTCCCGTGAGTGGCAGATTGTCACCTCATAATTTTGAGATGTATTTCATAAGACCATATCAAGATTATTCTTTTCGTTGTTGGTTTTCCAACAACTCCGTTCTAGCCTTTGTTGTAAGCGTGCTCTGCCAAGATATTGTTTTCTACTTCGTTCACTCCTTTCCATTCTCTCTTTTCTTCCGGAGGCATTTTGATGTGGCTCTCTTCTATTTTTTTCTTTTCGTTCTTGTCAAGATCAAGTTCTTTTCATCTTATCAAGTCTTGCATCTCTTTCCAACCGGAGCGCTATACGAATTTGTTCTTCTTTGTTCCTCCTTTCTATCGGTGTGTTTTCAATTTTGTTCATCTCCGTTGTATTCTTTTCTCGTATTTGCTTAACCTCTTCAAGGTTCATGGTTACACTCGTTTTTCAATGAAGCAACTTAGTTTTACCTCTTCTCTTTCTCTTTCGTTGTCCCTCCGGTGCCATTCTAGATCTCGGTACGAGATCCTCTCGTAGTGGTGGAGTGTTGTAACGCCCCGAGACCGATGTGCCAGGTGTCTGCCAGTTATTCGCTGTTGTTGTCTTGTCATTGCTTGCGTGTCATGCTTTGCTTATCATGTCATCATGTGCATTTCATTTGCATACATGTTCGTCTCATGCATTCGAGCATTTTCCCCGTTGTCCGTTTTGCAATCCGGCGCTCCGTTCTCCTCTGGTGGTCATTTCTACTTTCCTTTCGTGTGTGGTGATTAAACATTTCCGGATCGGACCGAGACTTTCCATGCAGCCTTGGTTTACTACTGGTAGACCGCCTGTCAAGTTTCGTACCATTTGGACTTCGTTTGATGCTCCAACGGTTAACCGAGGGACCGAAAAGGCCTCGTGTGTGTTGCAGCCCAACACCCCTCCAGAGTGGCCCAAAACCCACTTAGACCTCCTCCATCATCTCGGTCGTTCGATCACGATCGCGTGGCCGAAAACCGCACCTCATTTGGACTCTCCTAGCTCCCTCTACCTATAAATATGTGGCCTCCCCGAAAATTCCGCGCAGATCAAACCCTAACTTTTCCCCTCGCGCCGCCGGACACTTCTTCCACCGATGGACATGTCCAGTCGCCACCTCACTTCATCCAATCAGAAGCTGCCACGTCACCACCTTCGCCGCCTCAGCCAACCACGAATCGCCACCTGTCCACCGCCGCCGTCCCCGCGTCGCCGGGCCCGCGGAGCCCAT